>NW_027466120.1:8620000-8830000 GCF_046127955.1 Nelusetta ayraudi | reverse complement strand
GAAGGAAGGCTGAGAGAAGCTCATAAACGCACATGATGGCTGTCACGGTGAAATTCACATACGTGAGCCATCTGCTTACTCGTTGGAGTCGCAAATATTTTTCTTGGACCGAGTGCAGTGTTTGCAGTGGCGATGTGACCCACAAGGCCGTCAGCCTGACGAGCTGCAAGATGAGCACAACAACAGGGCTCCTGAGGATGACGTCGCCGCAGTATGCATGCACACCAGACTCTCTGTGCGTTTACATGCATAGTTAAGTACAGTCAAAGGGGGAGATTTATAGGTACTAGTGTGTAATATTGGCTTGGTTTGGGATTTTTGATATTGGTACAAATGTAATATACGGCCCGTAAGTACAACAATCTCAAAGTAATTTAGTTTTCTACCCCTAGAGCGGTTCTCATATATACACATAATATACATCCATCCAGGGTCTCGCTCCCAGTTCACTGCCATCTTCCACTGCCATAATTCTACGGAAGCCTGGTGTGGACATTGTGGTATTAAGCTAATATTATACTGTTATTACATTTGTTTGTTATATATTTTAAGAGTGCAATCTAGTGAAGCTTCTCTCCAACAGCACTTCAGACTGTCTCACATGTGCAGTCATCAAAGTCTCTCTGATACGCAGACGTTGTTTTTCTTTCTTTCTCACAGCAGGCCATAAAACTGTCGCACATCTTTCCACGATATCAAACTGTCGACATAATCTCTTGTGTTTACATTGAACTTGGCCTCCTCCTTCATGTCACCACCTCATTCAATTTCCTGTATGTCACAGTTTTAAGAGCCGGACTTGGACGCTTGTAGTGCACGGACACGATTGCAGAGGTCCATCACAGATGGGCCTGTGTTCCAACGGCACCGCTGAGGGTTCGAGGTGTTTTTTTTTGCTCCAACAGCTGGCCTTGGAGCTGAGCCGTCACTTTAACAATGGTGGGGGTTTGCGCAGATGAGAAAAAGGACTGAAGCGAGGGAGAGAATTATGGGCTGTTTGTGATGGTGAGTTGGCGTGATGTCAGCATTTTAACGCCCCTGAAGAGACAAAGGGGCTCTTGGGAAGTTGTGTTTTTCCCAAATCAGACATTCTGGGGGGTTGAAGATCATTTATTTGAGACGTTTCCTTCATCCAACAATCTACAGCAACGCACACCATTTGTAATCCCCGTTGATAAGTCTAGACTTTACATTTGAGATATGATACAGGACATTTTAAAGCGATTGTTATCTATTGAGGTCATTGCTACTTATACATGTACATTTTCCCCAGCGATCCTCGTTTCTAACGACCTTCAACACATGAAAAAACCTTGTTCGGACAAATGGAAAGTAAATTCAAGAGTACTTTCCATACCAGGCTCAGTCAATGGAAGGAAGTGGCAGCAGTGCCTTCTGCTTTTTTTCATTCACAGAGTTGTTTTGATTTTTTTATACATACAGGTACTACCTGAAAAATTTGAATATCCTGAACAGGTTGCTGTATTTCTGCAATTCAACTTAAAAGGTGAATGTGACATATTATATAAAGGAATAATATGCAAATCAATATATTTCAAGTTTTTATTTCTTTGGATTTTGCTGATCAGGTCTTGCAGCTTAAAAAAAAACAACTCAAATTTTATAATAATTTTCTGAGTTTGTGGCTTTGTGGTTTTAATAAGCTGAAAATCTTCATCAGCAAAGTTACAACAAGGAACTGCTTAAGATGTCAATTTGCGTGTAATGGTTCAATAAAATGTGTTGCTTTCATCTTTTATGTTAAATTGCCAAAATAAAACCACTTTTACTTGACTCATTTTCTGGGTAGTACCTGTGTATATAACATGAACATTTATTTTGGAAGGATCTTTCTCATTTTTGTCAGTTGATTGCACAATGTTGCATTATTTTACACTATAAGTGAAAATAAACTATTCATTCATTCATTCATAGTGGAAAAATAACTCAAACCAAAAAGAGTGTTTACAGTGCAGCTGGCAGAGGAAGATTCCTCAGCATGATGCAAACGCTCCTCAGCAGTCGCACGATGACTTGGTAAACTGCACTAAAGCCTGAAGGTCAGCCCCGGCTTTCCACATGCTCGACATACATTTTCTGCGTGTAGAATGTGCAGTTTGTGCAAGACAGTGCGCCGCCCCCCCCGGAGCCCCTCGGCGCCCGGCGTTGTTTACCCCTCCGCCAGACTGCGGGCCATCTGAGCGGGGCCTCGCAGGACCGCAGCACGCATGCCTCCAGCTCCTCCATGGCAAATAAATGAGACGTACGATTTGGCCCAACTGTCACAGCACACTTGGGGTTAAAGGGGGGAGGGCTCGGCCCTCCCCCTCCTCTCCTCCCCCACTCCCGCCCCTCTGGGCCACACAATCAAAACAGCCTGGCGGGGGGGTTGATCCAGCCGCTCTCATCACTAGCCAGTCAAGCAGGTGTATTCTTGCACTTGTCTCGCTTTTTCTTGATCTACATCCCCCCTGCCACGACCCCCTCCCCCCTCCCATTCCTACTCACACCACTGAATACACACTGAGGTCCTATTAATCCCATTATGCAAATGGGAGTTATAAATCGCACAGGGTTTTCTCCTTTTTTTTCCCCCCTCTGTCTCCTCTAATTCCTCCACATTTTTCACCGTGCCGCCACCGCACACAGCTTTCCCGCTACTTAATTAAGTGAGAGTGGCAAGGTTCTCGGCAGTAGGCGCAGGAGGAATCCGCGCCCGGGGCCTTTAACGGCGGTGGGGAGAAAAAGAGACTTGTATGGTCGGGGTCTCTTCTGTGGGAAATGACAGATTGGCATCCAACATAGTGATGACCCGGACAAGCAAAATTGGCAGAGAGGCTGTGAGGCTAAACACCGCCCCCCCCAAACGTATTGTGTGGCGGGTCAAAGGGAGGTCTGCTGTGTGTGCGCATCAGAGTCGCAAAAAAGAATTTGTCCTTTCAGGAGGGGAAAAAAAACAACAACGTGTTTCGTCAGTGTATAGAACTGCACTCAAAGACAAGTCAGTGAAATTAATTTGTTCATGCAAACCCTCTTCTGTTCTGTTCATATTCTAGCAACACATGCTAAACCCTGTCCTGAGGTCAGCTAATTTAAATCTTTCAGCGTTTCTAATCCCACGCAAAATAAGGAAAAAAAAAGATGTTTTGTTCTAATTAAAAGCACTCACGGTCAGGGTGGCGACGCTCGGCAGGAAAATACTTAATTGCGCATAAACAAACACCAGTGTTTTGTCTGATGATTGTGTGTGGGATGAGGGCCGAGTGTCGACCCACTGATAAATGAAATGACGAACCCAAGAAAGATTTACAGCGCTGTGTCCAGACTATCAGTCTGTTTAAACCCACAGCCAGAACAATACAGATGTTGCCTCTGTTTTGGGATCTTTTGTTTATGCAGGCCTGGTTACTCTGGGGCTTTCAGATGTAGTTTTTTTTTGCTTGTCGTTGTATGACTGGTATTGCAGTGGAAGCTGTTGGCTGAATTTTCCCAATATTTCTCAACAGCCAGAAGGCTGATTGCCGCTTCCCCCAGAGGCTGCTGCCAAATCAGTTCTGCAGTCACGAGAGGGACGCTCCTCCTCCAGAGAAGAGGAGGGCTGCTGGAGGAGAGACAGGTAGCCCAGTTATTATGCTGAGTGATGGCTCGGCACATGGACGTCACATCATTCTCCTGAGGTCGTTGCACTAAGCAGGTAATGAAAGGAAATGGCAGACCCTCTCCCTTTTCTTTACAGACACTTGACAGAGGAGATGCTCATTTGTGTGCGTTTGCATCCATGCCCGTCATAGAAATACTTTGTTGTTTTCTTGACGACTTGTTTATTTTGTTCTGGCAAAGTTCACTTTTAGTATATATATATATATATATATGTATATATATACAAAGAAAGACCAGCTCAAAAGTCCAGCTAATAAAAATTTAAAATGACAAACGGCTTATTGACGTGTCGATTAAACAGCAGTAGTATTGTTGTCGGAAGCCCCACTGCAGTTGCACTATGACCTTCCAGCAGACTCCAGATTATGGTCTCCTATAGAAGACGTGTGTTTAATGTAAACCCTTCTTCTACAGAGAGGCTGCGGCAGGTCTGATGTTTCCACCATTCAGTAACTTCATTGGCAGCAGTGACAATAGCAGACACTCTGACAACAATGCGTTGATGCGTTGAAAGTTTGGAACACAAACTGCCCGCAGCCGTTCATGGTACAGCAGGTTTTAGTTCCCGATACCTCCAGCACTGACCCGCCGTACTTGAAACAAATAAAACAAAAACCTGAAACTTACGCTGCAGCAAGAAGTCGCTGGTATGAGACGGAATGGATCCGCCCACAGGCAGCTGACTGTAGGAGGCGTTGGCAGCACCTGGTGGCCTCACTGTGCAGCCTGGCTGTACAGTCAAAGCTGTGTAGGCATGTACAGACAGGGCTGAAAACACTGAGGGCAGAGCTTCACTCTGCTCTTTCATTTGCTGCGCTGGAACCGTGGAACTGACTGCACCTCCAGCAGAAAAGAAGCTTCTCTGGAAAGGGACAGCGGACAGTTCAGTGATGCTCTATAAAGAAATACTACATGCGTTACTGATTTAGTTTCTTTATGTTAATATGATTTTGATAAAAAAAAAAAAAAAATTAAAATGTAAAACTTAAATGATTAACATTGTTTATCTATTACCTGCCAGTCTGGAACCCGACAGTCATTGGTGAGCCAATCAGAAGAGGCCAAAACTTAGAGATGTAAATTACATATATTTGAATACAATAATGCGTAAATGATTTTGCATTATATAATGAAAACTGCAGGGCGACACAGTGGCGCAGTGGTTAGCGCTGCCGCCTCACAGCAAGAAGGTCGTGGGTTCGATTCCGGGGCCCGGGCCTGGGACCTTTCTGTGTGGAGTTTGCATGTTCTCCCTGTGTCTGCGTGGGTTCTCTGCGGGTTCTCCGGCTTCCTCCCACAGTCCAAAAACATGCATGTGAGGTCAATTGAACACTCTAAATTGTCCGTAGGTGTGCATGTGAGTGTGAATGGTTGTTTGTCTCTATGTGGCCCTGCGACGAACTGGCGACTTGTCCAGGGTGTCCCCTGCCTTCGCCCTAAGACAGCTGGGATAGGCTCCAGCAGACCCCCGTGACCCTGAGCTTGGGACTAAGCGGGTATGGAAAATGAATGAATGAATAATGAAAACTGCCAATTTATGTTAGGTGTTAAAGAGCTCATTGACCCATATCAATATCAATTAATATTAATATCAATGCATCTCAGTTTGAAGGACTGAAAATGAAATCACAACCACAGCAAAAGTCCAAAACCCGTCCAAAAGTCCAGAAGCTACAATGAATGAGAGCAAAACCACGACTGAAGTCATCAAAACTAAACAACAAAGTTATCAAATGTAAAGCAAAGTCATGATGGTGAAGTGCAACTGTTGGCTACTTGAGCCTGTCTGGCTGTGGAGCCTCAGTTTTCAGACTCCCTACATGGAAAGCATAGCACGCCAAGGTGTGAGTTATTAAAGGAGCAAACACACACCTACGCTGCACAGGCTACAGACAGAGAAAACGGCATTCTATAAAGAGATGAAGAACCAAATGAGGAGTGCCAGAATGCAGACAACTCAGGGTTGCAGGAAAGAAAAACTATTTTAAACAACAACAACAGAAAACTAAGCAATCCCAGAAACTTAAAGAGAACCCCCCCCGACAAGACAGGTGCAAAAGAAAACCATAATAAGAAGCAACAGACCTGAAACTTGACCAGGACAGCAGACCATGTGGAGAAGACAGTGAGCCCACAAAGACAAGGGGGGGCGAGGACAATTTTCACACAGGTGACAACAATCAAGGGCAGGACTGACAATGAGACACAGGTGACAGAAATCAAGGGGCAACAAAAAAGGTGGAAAAACAGAGACAGGATGTAAAGCACAGAAACATACAAGGAGACGAGACTATCAAAATAAAAGTGGAAACACAACGCCAACGGATCATTACACGGTGACTGTTGTCATGTCAAATGGAACCGGTATCTGACAGGCAATATGGTTCAGTTGTGGATCCAACAGCAACAGCAACCACCTCTGTCCCTCCGCCGGGTGAAAGTGTTTCGGAGCAGATGCTGAGGGAGCTGGAGCCCTGCGGCGAGCTGATAAACTGGCAGCCGTGTGAGTCTCTCTCGCCGTCCCTCCCGCGTCGAGTGCCGCTGGTCAGCTGGTGGTTTTCTTTTGACAAGAGAACCTGGCGGCAGAGGCGGCCGCCTGCTGGCCCGCTGAGTCACGTCAATCTGGCTGTGAGACAGCGCAGCGGTTCAGAGGGACAGTCCAGACGACGGCATGACACCGCATCCTGCCACGCTGTCAAGTCACACAGCCAGTGAGCAAGGCACGTCTGACTGAGTCACACACCCCGCAGCACTCCCACAGACCTCACAGAGGCAGCAGCTGGAACCGAGTGCTCAGTTCTTATTTCTTATCTCTGTGTTTTTTTAGCTTTACATCCAAAATATCTTCCAGTCAGTAGCCACAGCTCTACAGCAGGAGGCACAGTACTGGGGCGGAGGTCTTGCCTTTCTCATTGTACTGAGAGATTCTTGAGGTAGAATTTTAAACATCTACACCAGAGTTCTTGAAAGGCGGCATAATTTCATACAAAAATTGCCAATTGTCCATTTTAATTTGGAGCTATTTCTGTGTTTTGCATTGGGAGTCTCCATAATTAATGCACCACACACTCATATTAGAAATTTTATGAAAACATCATAATCTGAAACAACCTACTCCAATTTGCAATGACATGGGACATAAACATGTGACGTAAACATTCAACTGACATAACTTTTTTCATCATGAGTGGAGAAACATGGTTGAACCTGCATGAACACATCTGTCTGGAAAATGTTTCACCGCCTCCTTCAGTGAAAAGAAAAGTGACGGCATTCTTTTCATTATTTGCTGAAACCTCCTCATAGCTCAGCCGGCTTTGTTGACCTCAGCTTCTTCTCCACTCCTGTTATGTAACTTTACATGGACTTCATTCATTTGCATCTATTATATAATTATATCACTTCACGCATTAATCTTACTGGGTGAAATGAAAGTGATGTGGACGTTTGATGATGACAGATCGCTGGAGCTTGATGCTGCCGACACACTAAGACCTCCATAAGTGATAATCAATGCTTTGTTTTATATGATTATTTCATTACATTTTTGATTTTTTTTTGCCACAGAACAAAACCCCAAGACCAGAAAGTTTACCAACGTTCACTTGGAATTTGCTGCCAATTTTGAAACAATAAAAGCTGATTGTGAAGCGTTCCGTCAACAGTTTGGGGCAAATATGTATTGGAAGGCCTACTGGAAAATGAACTAAGACAGACAAAAGGGGCATATTTTGCTTTGCCTCTGTGCTGGAGCCAGCGTTGACTGCTGGGAGATTAATGATGCAACCGCAAAGCCACATAAATTGACCCTGACTCTGAAACAAAACTGGAGTCAGTGTGTGAGACGACCACACCGACTGTAGCCGAGTGCGCAGACAATGAGAGGGCAGGTGGTGAATCGCCCGTCCCTGGTGCTCAACATAATAATGAGGCATTGTGGGCCTTGTTGGCACGGCTGCCGCTGCTTTCCGCTGCCTTCTGTCTTCCTTTGAGGGCAGCTCGATGATGAGTTATTTTTCTGCAGCTTGGCACAGCATGACACGTTCAACTCCCCAGATGGTCCTCACCATGATTCAGTTAGTCGCCTTGTCTGTTGCCGGGCAGCTTGTACAGGCCAATGAAACATCATAACCGCAGTTGAGCTTGGTTTGACACGGTGAAAAATCAGCAGCTCCAAAGCAGCACATAGTTGGGTTGTTTTTTTGTTTTTGTTTTTGTTTTTTTTTTTGCCCCGCTGTGTGAATTACAAGACATGATGTGACCATGAGAGTCATGGTGCTGAATGGCTGAGAGGACAGAGATGGAGATGAATGCTTCTGTGTTTAAATGTTTTAACTGCCCATTATATTCTATTAAAAGGTGAAAATGACTAATTACTCCTTGAAAAAACGACAAAAACAGCAAACTTAATAAACTATGAGAGACTAGTTGAGGATTTAGCTAAGTTTAAGTTTTAAGTTTAAAATTGTTTAACAAGCTTACAATAATGATACAGGGGAATGTTCAGTTTTACCAACAGACAGCGCTAAATTAAAAGAGAGCTTAATTCACAGCAGTCACACTGACAACAAGACACCAGTTGACGTTGCTGAAAAATTGATCATTTATTTGTGCTGTAGCAGAAATGCTCTCTGGCACCATGACTCTTTATGACTTAAGTACAACAAAACATGATCTACTCTGCTGTAATAACTCTACCTTCTTTCAGTTTTGCTTTTCCACTGAGTGGTGGCAGGTAATAGCTACTATTTTAGTATCCACTCAATCAGGGTTCCAAACGAGCAAAGTCGAACCGAAAATGTGACGTCAGAGTGGAAGCCACTGATTGGAGGAAACGTGAGAGCAACTCACCATTAAGGCCGCAGTAAAAAAAAGTTGTGCCAGGTTTACTTAAGCTGTTGAGCACACATGAGGAACTCAATGAGGGAGTTTTCCAATAATCCAATAATGGCTTTGACATTCACATAATATATAGAGGTGCTTAAAAGTTGTAAAAAAAAAAAAAGTCAGCTGTCCCTGGTGGCACACTTGGTCATAAGCTCCTACTTTGCTATGACTGTGCATTGTATTGCTATGACCATTTCAATTAGTTAATATAGTTATTTGATTAGTTACTTGGAGATTTAAAAAGTGTTTTTAAAAGCAGTTTTCTCAAGATGTTGGACGTTTGGAAATTGGAACGAGGTTCAGATGCAGCATGTGTCCGTGTCATTTCAGTGCATTTGCAGACTGAGGAACACCTATTTACAAAAATCTTCAATTTGAAATAACACAACGCCTCAGCAACAGCAACTCTGTCCTGACAGGTTTCCAGCTTCTTAACATGACCTTCATTGAACTCAGTCTCCAAATGTTACTTTTGCAGATGACCTCAGGGCTTCCCCAGCTGCCATCGCTGAATGGTTTAGTGATCAGCGCATAGGCCGTCACCATGGAGAGGCTATAAACTGTGGCTGGCCTGGATAGTGTTCCACCTGGTTGGCTTAACCTGACTCCATTCACCACAAATGACTCCTCCTGGAACAGTTATATCTCCAGACATGTGACTCAGAACATTCGTCATTCTGAACACATGCACTGTATATGGAAGAAGGTTTTTTTTTTTTTCCCAAAAAAAAACATTCCATGTGAATGAGTTATGATGGTTTTAATGCAACTTTATTGTCTTCTTATCCAAACACCTCCCAAATGTTTCCCAGCGTTCGTGAAGCTCTCAAAGCTTTGCTTTTTTTCCACCAACGTTTTAATTTTGAGGACAGAAGCTGCAACACGCTGAGTGCAAAACAATTTCTCATTGGCCCAAAGTCAGAGCTCATGGCCTACATGTGTGTAAAAGAAAAAAAAAAGATATTTCGTGGACACGTCGATGATTCACTCGCTTAGTGCAAAAATCTTTGGCCTTTTTGTTTTTAGAAGTTTCACTCTCACTTGTCCTCTCACCAATCTTCCCATTTGTCACTTGACATTAAGTGCGAGAACAATGTCTCCTTCCACCACCAAATTCAGCAGGCTGATTCATTGTTTTGAGGGTGATTAATCCTACTACAGTTTTTTTCTTTTTTCTTTTTACAAGCACCCGACACCCACTCGTGTGCGGCATGCATGGCCATTCATTCATCGGGAACGAGGGAGTTCAAGAGCAGAGGACTGGGCGCACTTCCCTGCGGGGGCCCTGGACTTCTTGCGATGAATAAAACAAGTGTGACTTGTATTTCTCACTTTCCTCAAACCTGTCCATCACAGGGCTTCCAAATCCATTTCCGGCCGGCGGTGCCAGAACGCTCAGGCTTCACGCTTTGACTGCCCTGCCAACGAAACTGAATAAAATGGGAATTTCAGCATGTAGCAGCCTTTTACTGACCTTTAGTCTTCTTTTTTTTCTCCTTCACCTGCAGAGGTAGAAGAGGCTCAGTGACACGGTCACATCCCTTTAGGCTTCTGGGGGTGTAATGGGTCCAAGGCTGGCGAAAGAAAAACGGCAGTAATTTGAAGATGCGGCAACGCCAGGTTGAGTCAGGACAGCTTGAATATATCAGAACATAACACTGGGCCACTGGGGACAACAGCCTTAAAGCTGCAGAGACGTGTGGGAGCTCCTCAGCTCAGCTGTCAGCTGCAGTGTCAGGTACTCGATGCTTCGGGCAGTAGGAGGCACTTCCTACTGCCACACATGCCTTAACTATGTTTTACTCGCCTGAGTGGCTTTGTCAGTCACTCGCCTCTTCTGTGGTGCCTGCATATTGGAGCACAGCCTCAATAACTCCCAACCCTGCCAGGGGCATAAATACACCAAATGCTTGCTTGTTTTTTTTTTCATGCTGGTTAATGAAATATTTGGCCCCATGCAGTTGAATTTATTTTTTGAAAAATCAGAAGTTATTTCATGTCTAAATTCTGAATGTTTAAAAGGAAATGTGTGTTTTCATATTGTATAATTAAACTTTAGTCATGCTTTTACGATGAGAAAAAAAATTCTCGATGGGAGCAGTAACTTCCTCACTTTTAAATTCATATATATTTTTTAAAGGTGTTTCAGTAAGTGCTCCATGAAGTGTGAAGCAAGTTGGATTGTGATTTAAAAATATAAAATGAAAACCTTTAGTTTATTTTTACAATCAGAAAATCATGTAATACATATTTAAGCGTAACACAGAGTCAGTGGGATCTGTTCCGTGTAGGATAGACGCCCTCTAAACGATTAGCACGCCGTCCCCTCTGTGGGACTGACATTTGCACCGTCTGCTCTTGTGATTTAAAGAGCAACTCAGGAATATTCAGATGAATGAGCAAAGAAGTGTCTAATGAATACATGCAGCCAAAAAAAGCTTGGCTTTCCCATAAAGCTTTTGGTAAAAGAGCAGAGAACAAGGATGATAATTGCACTACAATCAGACCCAAGACTTGACTCAACCTACTGAGCCAGTCTGTCGCTGTGTGCCCCCTTTCTTACCATGGGAGTCTCCTGTAGTTGCTTTATGAAGTTGGAGTTGGAGTTGAGGAGATACTATGGTGTGCTGAGGCTTCAAGAATAGTGAGCATGTGATGCAGAGGAGGGGTGATTGACCCTCATTTCACAGCTGTTATTCTTTTTGTGGTGTGTTTGCCTCCAGACCACCACTGGCCATGCTTCACCACCCACTCCTGCCCATTTTCCTCTTGGCGCAGCATTCAGGTGGCCGTCGAGGAGAGATTACGCTTGCAGATGCCCAGACTGATTCCAGTGCCCCAGTCAACAAGAAGGGCCTTTGTGCTAAAGTGACAAGTCACTAAAAGTCAGGCCAACATCTGCAGGATAAAAAGCCGGAGGGGTAGGAAGGTCAGCTGAGGGAGTCATATTGAAGATTGTCAATTGAAAATATGGCAATAAAGACAACGAAGCCCCACATATCCTCCCTGAGATGTAACGTCACAAAAGTCATTCACATTTCAAATATAACTTGAGTGCTTAATACGTCCTTTTTTTTTTTTTTATGAATGAGACGATAAATTCTCAATTCTGAAAAAGCAGTATCACATTTTGCAGGGGAAAAAACACAATATACTGATTCAATGCAGTTTTCTTTCCATGTGATTCTGCGGTATTCTCACCAAACCTTTGCATTGTGACACAGACGAGGCACCGCTATTGCTTTTGTTTGAACGTGTTATTGTTTTTGTTTGAAGCGATTACTGACATTCATTAAATAGAGAACATTCCTTGGTCCAACATTTGTAGTCCAAGAACATTTTTGAGTCAATGAGGGTTAGAGTGTTACCAGATGAATCCTGCCTCTGTGGTTCTGACGTGCTCGTCTACCCATGGCTGGGTGTGTTCCGCTGAGCTCATGGACTCACGGTGGCTGCCAGCCAGTTGATCTTTGGACACAAACTGTACACTGCAGTATGTGAACAGGCGAAGGCTTCACCAAGAGTGAAACCCTGTTTTATGATGATTAATAACATGCCAAAACGATGAAATCAACGAGGCTCTGAGAGGCTAAAGCATGGGTGTGGTTTGTACATTTGCCTCTGCAGAAATGAAAAAAAAAAAAATAAACAAACAACAGAGACATTTGTTTTATGAGTATTATGTATATAATTTTCAACAACAACAACAATTGGGCAATAAACTGTTATCGTTACTCGCATATCTGTCAACATTAAAGGTCCAGTGTGTAAAATTTGCCTTGATTTATATTTTTTAAATTGGTAAAAGCCTAACATAATAAATACATTATTAAAAGTTTATACCCACAGTAAAATAGAAGTCATTTTGTTTTCCTACCCCTAGAAAGGTTTTGCTTCCTTAAGAATATACATAGAAGCAATAAGAGCTTGAAAGACTTCCAGTCTAAATCAGTGTGAACTGAATAAGCATGACGTGGTCTGTTGTCTTTTTGTGCGCTACACAGGTACCCTGTGTCAAAGTATGAGTAATCATAATGACTAGAAGTCTGCGTTTATAATAAAGATAAACTAGAGCAGGGGTCACCAACGTGGTGCCCGCGGGCACCAGGTGGCCCCCAAGGACCTCTTGAGTCGCCCGCAGACCCATTCCAAAAATTGCACTGCTCGTTGAGCAGCGTCTAAAATTCAGTTTTATCCAACCTTGTTGAGTCATTTTTTGATCATTATTGAGAACTCATGTGCTCGATGAGTGTCTTCACATAGAAGAGTATCATTAATAATAATATATAACTCAGAGAGTTTGTTATTTCAGGAGAATCTAGCAGACTGGTAGCCCTTCATACAGCTCAGGAGCCATGAGGTAGCTCTCAGTGCCATAAAGGTCGGTGACACCTGAACTAGACAGTGTCACCTTAAATGCAATAATTAAACAAGCTGAATAGAACGTGAATGAATAATTTGTGATATCCGTCCACCTCGATACTGCAGGTAACAGTTCGATCCTAATCAGGTCGCTCCCAGAATGAAGCCTCGGAGGGAGGGCGGGGGGGACCCTCGCATGCCTTCCTTGTGCTGGTCCCCAGACCCAGACCAGGTTGTCAGAAAGGGCTTCCAGTGCCAAACTAAACATGCAAATCCATTTTCTTTGGCAACCCCTAAAAGGAAGAGCCAAAATGATTTGCTTTGCTTTATTATGATGATTGAATCGATGAACTACCCTCGGGTTGTAGCACCAGTTCATTATCAATATGTAAAATAATAACAGTGCTTTTACAAAACAAAAAATATGTCCAGTCTGTATGTATATACAGACTGTCTCAGTCTGTATGTATATACAGACTGCAGCAAAGTTTAGAGGTGGCTTGATCAAAGCTCACTTTTGAGTTCAGGCCAGTGCCAGTCCCATCTGTATTCATTAGCTTCAAGCCTCGCCACCTCTACGGCTGAAAGGAATATTCAAAGTGGACTCTAACTGGAGTCCATTGACAGCTTCCATTGATCTTGCAGCATATGGGTGTCCTGAGAGCAGCTGATCACTTGATTAAGCACTCCAGTGATTAGCTGGGCTCCACACAACATGAGCAGGCTGGGTGTAGCGATGTAATGAAAATCTAAAAACCAACCGCACCCATCTTATTCACTTCCAATGCCTTCTATTTAACAGAAAAGAATGTCCTGATGGTAAGATGTGATAGAAAACCTAATGTTAGCGTCTGATCACGTCAGAAAGAGGTTTTTCCCATATTAGCACCTGACGCTAAATCAATGAACATATATGAAGAGACGCAGACAGCCGTTTGCTTTTTAATGTAAAGCGCACCTTGAGCGTTCGTTCTTTGTAGACTCTGTCCAGCCCAAAGCCCACTCTGGTGTGTGACTGCATCACCAGGGTATCATGTTACTGTGTTTTTGTGTTAGTGTGTGAGAATGCGTGTGACGCGGCAGGATTTGGCCTCACAGGCTTGTCAGTGTGTTCGGGGTATCCCGGCTATCAATTGCAAGCAGCTTTTCCAAACCTAAGCCCCTCTTCCTGGGTATATGGCTGCAACACCTGTTCCCACTGACATATGCAATTTCACTCTCGCCGGTCCATACATGAGGGGAGGGTGGCTTTCCAACTCAACACATACTACATCAAAAATAGTCACTGACTGTTGAGTAGTAACGAAATGTGAATTTTCACAGCAGTACGTAGAGTGAAAAAAAAAAATCACATAGAAGGTTTTACATATTTCATTTCATATTATAGGCTTTCTTATTTCTTGTTATTCATCACTGTCTGGACAATATTTGCATCTTGGTTCTGGAAGGAAGAGCTCACTCATTTAACGCTTTTGAGTTTGTTTGAGTATCTCAGGTAGATGAAGCTTCTTTCCTGGTCAGCCTGAATCAAACTGTTATTTATATACATATATGCAATACAAATAATTATAAAAACTATTCAGTACCTTCATTAAGTTCAGTACAGGATCATATTCATAAGACAGCTAGGATATGGTTCAGTCTGCAAACACACTTGGAATTATTGTTTGGTGGATTCAGCAGCTGCAGAATTCCAGCGAGATCTCCATAGATTGTCAATGAATTTTAATCCAATAAAAACATAATTTGGAACGTAGATACATCTCCACCCATCATATGCTGTGTCCAGGTTCAGTTGAGGTCCCCTTCTACACTGGAGTGTGACTGTATGTCAACAATTAGACTTTGTGTTGAGGATGAACGAGTTCTCAAAATATGAATTCTGGACAGATGAGAGACAGAGACATAGATAGATAGATAGATAGATAGATAGATAGATAGATAGACAGATAGACAGATAGATACTTTTTTGATCGCCAAGGGAATTTTGTTTCCAGCAGCTTAACAAAGGAACTATTGTAATAGGAGGCTAGCAAAGAGCTAAACTATAGTATAAAGAGAGATAAAAGTATGTTATAAAACAAAAATTGAAAAACATGGCAGTTGTGAATAATAACAGTGTTTTAGATATCAAATTTTCCTCCACTTACTGATTAGTCAATCTCCTATTTATGAAAGTATTCCAAAGGATCTTTGAGACATTTACATTTCTAATTTATACCTATTTGTGATACGCTGATACAGCAATAGGTTGTTTTCACATGATGTCACTTGACTGGAAATGGAGGGCAGGAAGTGAAAAGTTAGTCACTTACCGGGTCACTGTAACCACGTGACTGAAACCAAGCTGTTGTCCCATAAGTAGGAGCCATGTGGTTGATTGAATAATTTTTCTTTAAGTTTATTCAAGGAATGGAGTATTCCCAGAATATGTTAAAATTGAAATTCTCTCATAGCCCCATATACATCAAGTAAAATATTTAACACTGCATTTTCCTACATGTATGAGTCATTCCACCAGCTCTGGAAATGTCATTTTCATTGTGGGGAAAAAAAAAATGAAAGCTTCCCCCACAGCTTTGTCTCTTCTCCCAGCCGAAGCACTGGTAAATTATAGAGCACACTTCCTGCCTGCCATTCCATGGCCCAGTGCACTGTGGGAAGGAGAAGCATCCACAGAGAAAGCTCTAGATGATAGATAAAATAATATATGGTATGTAATTACCAAACTGGGGATGCAGCTTTACTATTGTGGAGAAAAATCAAAACCAAACATCACTTGGAAGCACCAACTGAGTACCAGCAGCTGAATAAACCAAGATGTGCTGCATACTCTGAATAGATGCATTCCCAATGAGACAGCTGTACACTCTGTCTACTGAGGGCTCAGTGGCCACCACCCAAAAAGGACCAGAAAAGCAGCGACTCAAAGATAAAAAGTTAAAGTTGTATTTGTGATTCTGTCTGTCCTTTCACACAGTCAGTTAAAGAACCAAAACAGGAACCACCAGACAGTAAACTGAGCAGTTTCAGTCATTATTTTTTAATTGACTTAAAGGAAGGCTGTGGATCAAACACCCATCCGTCCATTTCCAATATCTGCTTTCTCCAGTTAGGGTTGCAGGGTTCTGTTGGAGCCTCTCCCAGCTGTCATAGGGCAAAGGCAGGGTGACACCCTGGACAAGTTGCCAGTTCATAAAGGGCCACATAGTAAGACTAACAACTATTCGTGCTCACAAACACCTATGGACAATTTGGAGTTCCCAGTTCACCTCCACCATGTTGGAGGAAGCTGGCCGGGAAAGGCCGGGATCAAACCCACAACCGTCTTGCTGTGAGGCGACAGTGCAAACCACTGCACCACCATGTCTGGGACCAAACAAACAAATGCTAAAATAAAAAATGTTTAAAAAAAAGTTTTAAAAAAATAAGTAAAGAAACAGAAATAAAACCACCAACCATCCAAACATGAAATACTGATTTTCAAGACAACAGCCTTGCAGATAAAAGGGGTCATATAACAACAAAGTTAAGGCCTATTCATGTCGTATTGTGAAGCGCAAAGCATGTTAATACTGTAGATATACAGATATACAGAGCAGATAAAGTTAAATCATGCAGAATTAAATTATTTTCCAGCGTCCAGAATCATTCTTTAAAGTGCCACAGATCAATGCTAGCATGAGCCGGTTCTAACAGTGAGTGAGTGAGTGAGTGACACACATTGGTGCAAAGAAGTGTGCAGTGGTTAAAGCTCCTACAGTATAGAGGGGACACCCAATGGAAACATAGAGATTCTCTATATTCTCCATCAATGAACATAGTGTGTAGGTATGAAGGTTGTAACTGTGATCTCTCCTGCTACATGTGGTTCGCAGTAAGCGTCTGAAAATAATCACCGTTACAATTTCACTAATGCATTTGGCACGAGGCTGTCAGTTTCCTTTAAATTCCTTTGAATCGACTTGGACAGACGTAGAACGAAGTGGAGAGCACGACTTGCAGGACAGTTTTGTTTTTCCAGCTCTCGCTGTTGAAACGCACCCCCTCCCAGGTCCAGCTGGGGAGAAGCATATATCTACAGGATGTGATTTCGCTGTCTTTCCTACCTTGAATCTAGTATTCACCGGCTTCATTTTTGTTGGATGTGAGACTCTGCTCTCGGGAGTACAGAGGAATGCTAGAAGAAATTATGGATATTATGCTTGGGGGGGGGGAGCAGTACCCGTTCTCACGCTTCTGCCCTCCAGGGCCGTTTTCATCGGGTTGCCAGTCAAAAGAGCCGGCGTGCTTGAACCAAAGAGCAGGGAGGTATCAGGAAGTAAGTTCAAAAGGGGAAAGGAAAGATAATGTGTCGGATAATAAGCCACACATTTCAGGATACCGGTACTGCAATTGTACAGATACACTATGCTGCTTCGATATTAGGACAGTTTTATACATGTGAGTTTAATAAGCTGGACAAAGCAAAGCAATCATAAGAATCAATTTGCCGATTTAACACACATTTTTTGGTTTCGGTTTGTATTTCAGATGTTTTTTTTATTTCATACTACAGTGTGATTGTTTTATTTGTTATACATTTGCTATACATTCATTCAAGATGTATAGCAAATGAAGGTCAAATCAAAAACAAGATCATACAGAAATTCCTAATAATTGACAAAAAACTGAGTTCACATGACGTTTTTGGATTGGTCATTTTGGGATTTGGATGGATGCAATGAACTTGATGTCAGATTGAATAGCAGCAGGTTGGGACAACCATTGTAGCCATAGGACAATGTAAACTTAAGCCTTTCCTATTTAAATGTGTTTTTCCTGCATTTTTGATATGCAGAAATGAAGTGCAGTATTTATTCATGAGCCTGTGTATAGCACTTTGCGAAGAGAAGTTAACGCCTTTTTTGATGTTGTTGACATCCAGGTTTAGGTTTGGGCCTTTTTAGGAAAGCAAACATCCCCCGAGTCATTTAAGATCAACAGAATTAATCTTAAAAACTAAAGGGTGGCGCATACAGAGACAATGTTCATGACAGACTCCACTGATCCTGAGCTGGTGAAACCAGTTACCACCCAGCCCTTGTCTTTTAATTAATTTATATACATATATTTAATGAGAACCTTTGAACCTTGGCAGATAGGGCGTATCAACATGTTGGGGCCAATCAATACTTTTATCATAAAGATTCTATGCTATATGGAAATATAGTTTTCAATCAATGCACTCCTGCTATCGCCGACTCTTTTCATTTATGCATATTAATTTAGAGAAGGATCAAAGATATTGAATTAACCAGACAATAAGATTATCATTATGATTTTTTTTTTTTTTTTTAAATATAATCTTATCACTAAACTGTCTGCTAATCCCACCGGCGGTAAGAAGTTCACCAATCAGTGCGTGCTCGCCGCTCGCTCGCTCGCTCTGCTGAGAGCCAGTGCTGCAGACAGGGACTACCACAAACCATCACCAAACAAGTATGAATCATCTTTGCAAACCAGGCTCTTCTGGATACCTCCGCAGTCTCCGTGGAAACAACACACAGTGGAGATAAACACATGGAAACACGTCTTTCCAGCTCTTCTCAACACACGCAGCAGTGAACACCTGTCACCAATCTTAAACTCACTGGAAGACTCCTCTTTTTCTTTCACATTTTTTTTTTACAACAACACATTTCAATGTGGCGAAATTTTGACACATGTGTACAAAGGATGAGGAAGCTTGCAGTCAGGCTCCTCCAGCGCACTGTTTGGCTGCAGAGGAAGGATTCCTTGGATGGATGGAAGAAAACAGGCGTGGGGTGAAACTCCTTGCCAACAATGAGATCATTTTATGTTCTGACCATAATTTTTAGGTTGGCAGTCAGGGACGTAAACTTAGAAATGTTCTGCTGTTTCTACACAAAGCCTGAGCAACGTTATGCAAAATACATATCATTAGTTACATTATTCTAAGGGTAAAAGTAACTTGGTTTTCCAAGACTGCATCTGCAAAATGAAAAGCTTGCTTCACGCTCTCGACGTCCCCTCTCAGCAGACGTCTCAGCAGTCACTCTGAACCACAAGTCTGTTTGATCAGGTCCAACATTAGGCACCGTAAAACACAGTGCTGTGAATTTGCCACTTTTTATTATTATGTTGCATATGTTGCTAAAGTTTTATTTGCTCTGCAAATTAAAAAAAACACCTCACCGTGGAGGTCTTTTTGCTTTTTTTTTGCTTTGTGGCATCTCCAAAGTCTTCATTTTTAGCCTACATAAGATCTGATAATGGAAAACCTATTGCTGAACAGTGACCCAACTGCATTATTATGACTGCGCGTTTCAACAGCCTGCAGTGTCGGCTCTTTTTTAGTTTTTGGTTCTGCTTATGTGAGATACTTGGAAAACATTTTGCGCTTCAAGCAGCTTTTAAATATGCTCCGATGTTTTGCATACGTGTGTGTGCGCGCCTCTTAGAAACCAGTCAGAGAGGCTTTGTGCCACCATCACAAAGTGGGGTTCCCTGTCACAAGGCTGTCTGCTGCTGTTAATTTGCTTCTCCCACATTGTTCTGGGAGGCGAAGCGTGATCCCCTTTTTTTACGCTGCCACATCTTTTTCTCCATCTTTTACAGGCACCACCTTTTCAAAGAAGCGCTGAGGAGCCTTTGCCGTAAATAATCAAGGCAATCTTCAGGGGGTGTGGCGGAGCTGAGGGGTTCAACCTGCCCGCGCTCTCCAAACACACTCTGGCCACGAGGACGTGGCCACGGACAAACGCAGCCCAGTTTCAGGCTGCTGTCCTGTCTGAGGAGACACAGACGTGGAGAGGAGCAGAAGAAAAGAAGCCTCGGAAAAGAAAGGCGGAGTGGACAAGCGCACCCCCCCAATACGGACTGCCTCCCGTCAGCCACCAAGTGTTCCTGCAGCCTCTGAGCGCATACCAATGATCATGAAAATGAGGGAAGGGGAATGAAAAGAGGCATGCAAAGAGGGCTTTCTCTGAGGACATACAGTCACCCCCCTGCAGCCCCCCGCCAAACTGCCCTGCTCTTTTTACTGAATACATAAGCCTCTGCACTGGAAACAAACCCCTGGAGGGCTATGAAGGCCCTCTCCTCTCTTCTTCAGTGGTCTATTGGACACACAGAGCAGATTAGGAGGGCAGCTCCACTGACACGGTGAAAAAAAGAGAAACAAAACAGGGCTCCAACTGAAACAAGATATGAAAAAGAAACAGAGGTAGACAAAGTGCAGCGAGGCTGCTTATTCACAAGACAAAGGGCAGAGGAGAGCTTCAGACTGATTAGACAAGGTTGAGCCAGGGGGGAAATGTCACTAATCACGCTGCCTTGACCTTTGTCTGCTCCACCGTGTCACACAAATGCAGCACGTTACAAAGAGGGGCCAGTCAGACAGCCGTCACTGCCACACTGCAGTCTTTACTGTTATGTTCTGCCACATAAAGATGGCGCCAACTCCTCAAACTTCAGCCTCCCTTCAGATGAAAGCACTGCCACGTCGTTAAGGACGACCCTTTCCAAAAAGGAACTTCTGAATTCACCATTGACTGGACTTCGTTCGTCGTCATCAACAAACGCAAAAGCTGCGTCAAATTTCAGATCAAAGTCATGGTGAACATTTGAGCCATCATCTTATAGATGACGAATGGAACTCAGCAGGCTTCATCTGTATTCCTCTTTGCCATACCGTCCAAACATCTTGACTTGTGCAGTTTGTTTTTCAACACCCTTAACCTATATTCTTCAACACTTCCCCAAATCCACAGTTTGTTTTGTTTTAATACACAGGCAGTACTACCGCAGTTAACGTTCTTTAAGGCCTGCCTTGCCACTTGGTGTCCATCTTTGGAAAGCCAAACATGCTCATGGAGACCAGAGATCCTATCCAAATGGACGGGGGACACAATCGAGTACAAAAAAACATATGTATGTTATATATAAGATTGCCAGTGAGTAAGACTAGATAGAAATAGAGTCCAGAAAGCATTGATCTTAGAATGGTGAACACAGAATCATGTTTTAGACGCTCTTTTTCCATCGAACACTCCACCACTCATGCCCACAGATTTACGGCACCAGTGTACCAACGGATTTGCGATATCTGTCGCAATAAACTACGAAGTACATTTGCCAGGTGAGACAACACAACCAATTGGCCAATAATGTTGCCAGTTTGGCTATAACAATGCAGATGATTGGCTGTTAGCAGATTGGGGCAGGTTAGGCGCCATCTTTGCCATCCTTATGCTTATAGAAAGTTATGGTTTATATCAATTTCTACTGACTGGTGAAGCCTTGTCCTGGAGGAGGTTATCAGGGGTATCCAACCCTGTGTAACCACTCGACTCCCCAGTTGACAGGCCAACAGTGGTGACCAAGTCACTGCCCCTCTACTCCTCTTCAGCAGTAGGCTGGTGTCCTTCCTTTATGCCAAAGCCAGCAGGAGGCTCTTTCTGATGCTTCTCCCAACCTTCAAAATGCTGCTTTCCTCAAGTGGCCCCTCAGCGCCACCTTTGTCAACCGAGGCGACTGTTCTCTCTCTCCTTGGCCCCGTTCCAAACTACTTTTTGACCGTGCTGTGGTGATGGCTGTCAATGAATTATGTACACATCTAAGAAAGACTGTTTCTATCTGGCAAAATCATTTTTGACGCAAGTTTGTAACACAACAAAGCTTTCTATTGGATGATTGAGCAACACATTATGGATTTGACTCCCATGTGGCAGCTTTACACCACCATTACGACATTAAGGCTTTAGAGCAGAGTTTCATTGTTTGTGACTGAACAGTTGTTGTGACTCTTGCTGAGGGCTGATCCTGGGATCTTTCTATTGGCTTTACATACTTTCTATTGGAGCCGCTGAAACTTGTCGTGATAACTCGGAGAGATCCAGCTGACTTGTGAAGTTAGTGAGTAGAAGAAGGAAAATCGGATTTACTCCACATTGTTGAACTGCATGTGAACATGTTGTAAGCTGTGCAAGCTTCCTGGAGTTGAGGACAACAAGGTGTTAACTGAACTCTTTATTTCTAAAATTGTACTCTTATGTTACTTAACGCTGGTATTTTCTATGGTATGAATCCAAACTTTTGACACAAAAAAGTTCCAGTAAACATGGAGCCTTCCTATTGGAGTTATTCGACACGTCTTAGTCACAGCTGTCATCTGTGCAACTTTTTCTCCCAAAGATCCTGAAATTTTCACTTTTATTTTTGTGGTCTATTTTCCCGTGGGAAACTCGGGATCCATTCTTTCGACAGAACAGTATAAAACTTCTGACAGATTATGTCAACGCTTAACCATACATCTATTCCAATGAGCATGATCTATAGGTTCCATGCTGTATCAGTTAAGGTTTGCATTATCCAGGGATTTACCCTCTGTTTAGACACTCTTATTGATGTACACAATACTGTATGTAAGACGTTGGAAGAGAGGGTTGTGTTTTTCTTTCTCCGATTGTAGTCACTACTCAAACACATTACACATGTGCACATCATCTGTTTGTAATTTTTAAAAATGTAGAAAATCTATTTAGGTAAGCTTCCACATGATAAATGTATTTGTGCATGTGTGTTTGGATTCTCACACACAGACGCTCCATTTCAAGTACGCTCCTGCAAGCTCCTATCCTCCACTGCTGAAGGCCTTCCACCCCCTGCCTCCCAAGCCACGGTCCAGCCTTTTACAAGAGCACTCTTAATTCTTTGAATTGTCCGAGCCTCCTTGCAGAGCTACACAATACCCTCCATATGTTTTCGAGTGAGCCTTGGAGCACTGCGCTGCATGCCAACACACAATGCCAACAATTACGTCATGGTGGAGGTATTCCCCTTGGACCTTTGGGGATTAAGAAATGGAGAATGCAGAATCTTCTCCAGCGAAGTCTCTGCACATGTTGATCTGATATTCAGCGACTTTCAGTCCACCTAATAATCCATGCACCTGCTTCTGGTTATTACCACCCGCCCTCCGCAAACACCACCAGAGCTACCTTTCTCCTTTTGCTCGCTGGGACGTTTGAACTTCTCTTGGGTTGGTAGAGAACTGAAAAATGGCTCAAGAGGACTATTGGTGCTTACTGGTTTACTTAGGATGAGAGGTGAAATGTCTTCAAGATAGCAAAACCAGTCCAGTTGTGTGAACTTAACCCCTGAACTTGACAACTGAACCATTGCAGACAGAATTTCATCCACAACAATTGTGTCCGGTTTTCCAACTACAAGGTTCCATAAGTGCACCTATTCCAACTACTCATTTGTCTTGTTAAAACACACTGGTGAATATAAGAATATATTTGATGAGTCCGTTTAAAGTGTGTTATTAGTGCAAGTCAATAAACTCTTTTAATCATATCAGGCTTTGAGCTTGGCCTGTACATATCAACACCAGGGGTATAAAAATACTATGTCTTGAATTTTCTCGGGTCAAAGTCAAGTTGCAAATGTTGCATGCCAAGGTCAATGTCAAAAGGGAACATCTTAGATTCAAACTGAAGTGTTCCCTGTCCTTTGTCTAGCTCCTTCACAGCTCCTATGTATGAAAGGTCTCCTTACGCGATGTTAAGATGTGTCTTGCGGCTAGCGCTTAGCAGTAAAAAGTTGTAAATTATCTTCTCACGGACCACAGGAGTCAATCAAAACTGTCTCTTGGCCACAGTGGGTGAGCGATAGCCTGGACCTCCTTGAAGACCCCACACCGATGGGCCTCTCTTCAGCCTCTATTCTTCATTATCTAATTCAAGTGTCAGCTTTCACCGCTGCCTGCACTTAGCCTTTCTTTTATCATTGTCTCTGCGCGGTGGGGTGGTATGCCCCCCACTTAATCGTTGATCCAATTAGTTTGGGAAGCATTCTTTACTTCTTTACGCAAATGAAGGCCGCTGAATAAAAATGTGCAACTAAGGCGGCGAGTTAACACAGTGCCAGTGTCATTGATTGACACCTGTGCCAAAACGCCTGCGTGTTGCCATTATGCCGCATCGAGTTATGGAATCTGAACAGTGAGAGGTGGCCTTGGTGAAAAACAAGAACATGTCTAATTAACTTGTGTCAAATAAAAGTTTCCAGTCCCACACAAGCAACTGAACGGCTCACTATTTCTTTTGGAATTTCCCTCCCACCGGGATTTTTTTTTCTCATCATGGCAGGAGCAGATTAAACTGACGTGATGACATTTTATTTTTCAATGCAGCACACACCTGGCATCTCTATGCACTATTCTCTTTCAGGCACACAAGGGAACAGTGAGCTGTGCTACAGTACATTTCAAACTGCTACACACTGGAGGCGGTT
Organism: Nelusetta ayraudi; assembly: GCF_046127955.1. Lineage (NCBI taxonomy): Eukaryota > Metazoa > Chordata > Actinopteri > Tetraodontiformes > Monacanthidae > Nelusetta > Nelusetta ayraudi. Next base: position 8,805,787 of record NW_027466120.1, on the reverse strand, counting down.
GGTAATGAACTCGGGAAGAAAAGGTATTCCAACATTTGTTCCGATGTAACTACGCTATTCTTTGTGAAACTTGCGTTGACTTAACCTTTTGCCTAATTGGTCCAATTCCCAATAGTTCATAAAATGTGTGCGCTGTGAATGGTTGTTGTGAACAGACAAAATCCATAATAATTAGTGTAAGCCCATAATTAGCCGTGTGTAAAGCACAGCTGTACATACAGAATGGTAGAATGGCGAATCACAGATGGAGAATTCTCTCTGTAATTTCTGGCTGCGCTATTTGATCGGGCGGGCTAATTAGGTGTCAAAGTTGAATTCCTCTGAAACCCATGCAAAGCCGACTAGACTGGATCCTGTGTGAGTGTTTTAATAAATTGTGTGTCTGGACATGAATAAATAATGTGGTCTCGAGGGAGACGCCTTTAGATCAGTCCAGGATCAGCAGGAGGATAACGTAGTGGATGCAGGTAGTAGCAAAGGGACTGAAGGCATTCATACAGAATGAGGTGCTTCTGAAAATGACTTGGTGACTTTCAATGGTGCGGGAATCACGTTGATATGATTCCTCATTGACGCAGCTCGGCGGATAGACGCTCTTATTGTCACTGCCACCATGTACAATGAAATTCACAGTGTTACTCTGTTGTGCAAAAAAAAAAAGAATAGTACTGTGTTTGCATTCAGGTCATTTAAGTTGATCAACAGTTGGTCAAATCATTCTGGAATCAGCATCAGTGCTTCATGTAGTCTTTCTGTAGTGATACCACTGGAAATGACAGAATGTTGATGTTGTTGTAGCTTTTCATAGGAACGCTACTGAAGCAATTCCACATTCAATGAATGAAATTGTTTTTTGAAATAGTTATGTGATTTGTCATTACCATTTGCTAAATCTATTCAAAGCAACGTGCAGGAAAGAATGAGACGGCTCTCATTGACATGAACAAAAATGAATTCTAAGCTAGCACGTGACAGGATAACATTACTCTGCATACGCTTGTTCACACAAAGTGAAAGAAACACAATGTCAAAATGTCTATTTTTTTAAATTTAAAATGCAGTTTTTTTTTGTTTTTTTTTTCAAACAGATTTTCACTTGCTGGACCCAGTCATTATCAAAACTCTGTCTGACATCCAAAATTAAATCTCAGAAAGAACAAATGATTGATCTTGATCATGAGTGCAGCAGCCTCACCGCTCCTGCAGTCGTGTGTCTCTGTTGCCTCCATTTAAGTGGCTGCAGGTGAGTGTGCACAATTATGCTCGTCTTTGCCATTTGGAGGCGAGTGGGCGGATAAACAAGCAGCATATGGTGCAACTAATTGTTTCATTACACAAAATGGAAAGTGCAGTAGGGGGGGGTAATCAAGCAGCTTTGTCACAAATAACATCCTGTAGAAATGTCTTTCTTCCACCTGATGATGTTTTGACTTGCGACAACTCAAAGCCTGCAGCCCCCAACTCTGCTTCCCCAGGTTCACCTGCACTCTGTCGGTCCATTTGAAGATATGATGGTTGTCTCAATAGAGTACCGAGCCCATTAGTCTGCGTGTTTGGACACAATGTCTGTTTCTGAGTTGTTTGTTTTTTGTCCTTATACTTTTGGTTGTATCAGGATTCAGTAGCAGTCAGTAGCTGCCTTTCCATCACCCCTAGAATTGCACAGAACCAAAATCTGGAGATAAAAAACTGGCGATGGAAAAACCTCTCAAAGATGGCTAAGAGGTTTTGACGCTCTCATGGAGGCGGCTTCTCAGACGTCTCGATGGAAAGTGGGGTCTCGCGGCCTATCTGAAAGGTTAGTGTGTGTGTGTGTGAGTATGATCATGAATGTGTTTTAAACTTACCCATGAATTAATGCAGGAACTCCTGCCGAGCTCGTAGGTGTTGACTCAGATGCACTCGCGGCATGTGGGGGTGGAGCTTCCCTCGATGCCCTAGGCAAAAGACAGCTAAGGTCCATATGGACACTCAATTAATATTTCAAAACCTATTCACCCCAATGTTTGTGCGATTGTTTCAGCCATCAGCGTTCGGGCCTTTTATTAATTCATAGAATTTTGTTTGAGTGAACAGATAATAAGCAGCTAGTTTGGTGCCGTTAAATTCAGCAGCAGCGGAGCTCTTGTTGCTTTTGCTGGTTGCTTGATGGCAGTATTATGAAAAACAATTAAAATTATTATAGTTCAAATAGATTCATCCTGTCTATAGTGTTTGTGAAGATTTTCTTTTTTTTAATTTTCATGCCTCAAGATGTATGTATGTAAACTAACAGATTGCACATGCTGTGTTCAAAGATTGCACGTGCAAATGGTAACAGGTGCAAAACTGATGGAGACTGACCTATTTTAATTTAGGCTTGTAGGCACGTTTCTGGTATCGTTCCCTGGAATCGCAACCCAGGACACGAGAGGTTCAAGTTGCCGTCATCCAGACTGTTGTCGTTGCCAGCAGGCCACTGTTGTTTCTGGATTGATGATGGATCCCAATGACCTGGTCAGATTGAAACCCCAACTTGAGGAACAAAAAGAGACACAAGAATAAAATGTCAGGGCAGAGGACAGATTTGGGCAACTGTAGCTCAGCAGGTCAACTGACAACTGAAGGGTTGGCGGTTCGAGTACGGCTTCATCCCAGTCTCTTATGTTGTGTCCTTGGGCAAAAGGCTTTATCCACATTATCTCGAATGAAGGTGACAAAGCGCTCGCTGGTGGTCAGAGGTGCTGTCTGGTGCAAATGACAGCCATGCTTCAGTCAGTCTGCCCCGCGGCAGCTGTGGCTACACAAGGAGTTTAACACCACCAGCGTGAATGAATCATGGTGGAGTGCCTTGAGAAGCGCAATGTAAACCCAATTCATTATTATAACCTCTTTATATTGAGCTCAACCGAAACAGATAAAACGGATGTAAATCAGATGAGATTGCAGCATTAGGTTGCGCCACCTGGAAATTCTCGCTCCTCTGTGTGGTGTCAGCTGCCTTTTCTGCCAGTTCTGAAACCTTTGCCATCGCTCAGCACCTTTGCAATCTTATTCATTGGCTCAAGTCTATGGTTGAATCTTCCCCCCCCCACCAAGGTTTCATAGGTTAGAAATACTTAATAGAATCCCTAACTGATAAGACATCCAAGCATTGTTCAGTTAGTCATTTAAACCTTTTTTTTGAATATAGATGTCCATAAGTGCCAAAACAGTTCAATTGTATAATAATTCATTAAAAACTTGACTGCCGCTTGAGTTATTGCGGTCTATCAAACAAGGCATGGTGAAAGCACTCGCACACAAACAGCTTCACAGCTCACCAGTTTCGACGCCGTCCCTGGAAAAACTGACCGCACTCAAACATCGCGGCGGACAAGTTCTTGAAATGTGATCCTGTGTAGCTGCAGCAGCGCCGCTGCCAGAGCAGAATTCAGGCATGAGAACATCAGGAGCCTGGCCTCCCAAACACATGCAGATCAGATCGGCGCTTTGCAAATGCAAAGCAGTCGATCAAATCCTGCTAAGTATTCCGCCTTTGCCAGATAAAGCCCCCGTTTTCAGTCTCAAATTTCAGAATATTAGCTTTGATTAAGCGCCGTTCCGCCGCGACTCATTAACTCGTGGGGGGTGGTGGGTGCACTTGAAGCAGAAATTGATTGGCTATCTTGACCCAGAAAGCAGGATTAAATAATTGGAGGAGTGTGTGTGTGTGTGTGTGTGGGGGGGGGGGGGGGGGGGGGGGTGGCCTTCACATCCAATATTGCTCACGTCTACATGTCACCCACTCATGAAAAAACAGCCAGCGATGACACATAAGGCTGGAGGGAAGAGACGGGGGGGAAGCAACAAGAGAACACTCGCCCACCACCAATTTTTGGGTGACATGCTTGCAGCTCTTTGATGTTTCAAGTTTGGAAAAAGGAAAAAAAAAAAAAGCAGTCTATCTGTTCGCTTGGAAAAAAAAAAGGCTTTCTGTCTGTGTGCAGTGTGAAGAAAGCGGTGGAGGAGTCTGCCACACAGCGTGGGCTGCTGCCGTCTCTGCAGCACACTGCTCTGCTCAAGCTCAGCGTTTATCTTCTCATTTACAATGTTTTTCTTATATCCCCTCGACCTGAGATGAAACAGCCTTTTAACTGAAATTTCCATTTTGCTACTTACAAACGGGCAGTTGGTGCACGGTTGTTCATTCTCTCGCGTCACTTTAGAAAGACGTGTAATCACACCTGCAGCTACATCGTTGTCCTCCTGCCCCGGACATCTGCAGAAGCTTCGGGGGGAAGGAATCCATCAACACATCTGATGGAGAAACAAAACTAAAGTAAAAATATGTGAGTACAATCTGTTGGTCTTCCACCTCCAAACAGACTGTCATCATCATCCCGGTCATTTCTTTGCTTCTGTCTTCCCCACAGTACACTTTCAAGCAAATTATTCTCTGTGTGTGTGGCTGTCTATTTGCATATTATATATATTGTAACTTAAAAAAAAAAACACAAAAATAAAAGTCCTTACCAGATTTGACAAAATGCAATGGACCCTCAAATGAAGATTACTTCAAGCTTCTGGGTTTAATTGCAAAAAGCTAGAAAACAATGGAAGTGTAGCTATGCATTCTGATAGTGTTGCTGTAGAATTCAAGTCTAAATAAAAATCAATTATATTATAACAATTTTTGCCCTGCAGCCAATTGATGTCACTTGGCAGACCTCTGAACACATTGAAGACTCCCTGGAAGCTCCCTGCTCTATTTCTTATGCATCAGTTTCCCTGCAAGTGACCATTGAGGCTACTTAGGCTATTGTTAGCACTGAGTGTTATCTGTTTGATCATCTGTTATCAGTGAAGTTAAAGTCCCAGTGACGGTCACATCCCCAAGGATGCAAAATTTGACCCATCATCCCCTGAAGGAGCTGGTGCCACGGCTAGTGCCACGCCCAGTGCCACGCCCGGAAATCATTGGGCGATCAAACCCTCCAATTCCAACCCCAAATACTAAGTGCCGAGCAGGGTTCAATTTTGACAGTCTTGTTCTAACCCACAATCTTCCAGTCTCAGGATGGAAACTAGGCCACTGAGCTGGTCAATACAGTGACTGAAGCTCACCGGGGGGGTCACGGCGCTGAAGGAAGTGACATTTATTATTATGATCACATGACCAGCCTGGTCAGTAAACAAGTTAACAAGACACAGTGGGCGGCTGCGACTGTATCTGTAGATGTCACGCTGCTAAAATGGCAGAATATATTTTCCCTGTGGTTGAATGAGCTGGATGTCCCCAGAGACCTTCAATGAGGAGGCAGAGCGCTCACATCATCTTGAATGGAGAATTCCGGAATGGAAAAGATGGTGCATGCCCCGCCCACTTTGAGAAACAACCAATCATTTATTCCGAGGTGAGGACGGTGTCGTAAAAAAATCCACATACATGCGCAGTGGAGCACTCACTGCAAACAGAGTGTTTAAAAGGTGATTCTGCTCACAGAGCAGCGCTTTGGGGAATGGCTTCATTTATTAACTGACTGTGGCATCAGGGTGCAGATATGATGGTGCCAGACTGGCCTTGAAAGACTTCCATATCCCATATAATAATATTGCCACAATTTGAGGGGACAGAAGTCCTGCTTTTAGATGAGTCAAACTGACCACAGTCAAAAATTCATTTAAAGTGGAAGCTCTTATCATTTTACCGCCGCCTAAAAGAAAAAAATACATGCATACTGTGTCTGCAGTGAAATGACACAGGGTGCAACGTTCAGGCTTCTCAGCTCTTTGATGATATGCTTTGGCACCTTTCTGTCTGACCAGCAACAAGGACACGGCGGCTGTAATCAAATTAGCGGTGGATTTACTGCAGCGTTTGCAGCCGTGCACCCTCAGCCATGTGAGGAGTCATAAAAACTCAGGCAAGACAGGGCAAAGAGGAGGCAACCCCACTGGGGCTGCAAAGTGTCTTAAGTGATGGAGGGAAAAAAAAAATCCCAAGGCCCATTAATTTTCAAATTATGCGCTGCCTGTTGGCACCCATTTTGTCCTTAGTCATAAAAGGGCTGACGTGGAGGTGACTGTTTGTATCGGAGGTTGCTGCCTCGTCTCCTCCCCCCACCTTCGTCTCGCGTCCCGACGCTTTTGCCAATTAGTCGTACCGCACTTGCAAGCGTGCACCATGCGGGGCCGCCTCTGCCCAAACCTGCCTCTGCCATTTCGCTAATTGCGCTGTTTCCTCATTATTTCCTCTAACTAACAAGTGCTGGCGCACAAAGGTTCAGTGCACTAGCAGCATGGTATGCGTGCTTTGTGTTCCCGCTGTAAACTAAAATTGCAGCGACCAGGAGGGCAACTTCCCCTGCGCTGCAGACAGTAGGAGAGTCTGCTGGCGTTGTAGTGCTGGAGGTCGGTTCTGGTCTCTAGACCGCATTTTAAGGGTCTCGGTCTCGGAGGAATTTTTACTGGGTCTGGTCTCGGTCTCAGACGAGACTCAGCCAACACGGCAATGACACGATTATAACAGAAAAGAATCCAGCTGCTGCTGTTTTACGCTCTGCTGGTGACACCCAGAGTGACACCCTGCCCCCTTATTCCTAGTGAGTTTATTTTTTAATTCTATGAAGCAAAGTTGTTTTCAATATAGTTGCAAATCAGCAAAATTGTCAAGAAAATTATTAAAAGAAGCCTTGCTGAAAAGAGATGTTGCTGTTTGATTTAGAAGCAAACTTGAATTAAAAGAAGATACTGGTCTTTTTTTTTTTTCTCTTTTGTTGTTATTTTTCTTTGATATATAAAGTCCGGTCTTGGTCTCCAACCCCAGGCGTCTTGTTCGGGTCTCGATCTCGAGACTCTCTGGTCTTGATAATGTCTTGGTCTCGGTCGGTGCAGTCTCGACTACAACACTACAGTCTCCGCCACCTAACCCTGACCTTTTATCCAAAACAAACAAAAACAATCCAGAGCCGGTTTGCAGACGGCTGGTGCGAACATCCCTGCGGTCCGTTCCAATAGCAAATAGCAGTGATTGTCTCTGGGCACTTCATTAAGCCGCGGAAAGGTCAGGCCGTATCACTGTGCCGGCTGATATTCATGGCTGCTGATACCACTTAAGCCAGCATCTGTTTTCACTGCTTAGTCAGAGTCTATTGTTAAATAGACCAAAACAAAACAACCCGCATTCACAGCGCAGGACGGCGTGAGGATGGCGATATGACTTTGAAATCGCGCTAATAAATGATTCAGTGCGTGCTGCTTTACATACCGCAGTGCCGGACCAGTGCTACTGCAGGCTCGCTAGGTTTCAGTTCGCCAGCGCCGATGGTCTTCACAGCTTACACCAAACTGGGAGATCAGACCAAATGTCATGATTAAAGCATGCGAAAAACAGCTCAAGAGCAGAAATGGGGTGGGGATGGCGGGGATGATGAGACGGTCGGGTGGATTACATACACGTCTGGAGGCCAAGCAGGCTCACTTTGATTTATGCTGCCTTCACATCGACACCCTGCATCTCGCCAGTATCGTAAATCCAACACCGTGTCCCTGTAGACTCTTTATAATGAATAAACTTTTGTTGACTGCTGTGAACTCCATTTAGTCCAGTTTTTGTACAGTAAACCAGTTGGTTTTAGTTTAGTTTAGTTTAGTTTAGTTTAGTTTAGGGAGATTATTTCGGTCGTTTTTCAAATATTGTACATGCCTCATGCATTAAACAAAACAATCATTATAATAATATGCATAGACTGAAAAGATGTAGGCTGAGTCCTTTGCTTATTTTGCCCTTCTTACATGAATAAGATAGGAGAGAAACAAGATGAAATACAAGTAAGATAAATAATAGCAATGGTGACAATTATAATTGGAAATAACAACAGTAACAACTACAACAACAATAGTAATACTATTAATGATAGTACTTATGTTCATCATTTTGTTTTGTATTTACCAGTGATATTATTTCCAAATGCTGCATTTTACATCACATATATTTGTGTTTTTTAATTAGTTGAACATTTCCTTCAAAAAAAAAAAAAGCTGTTGAGCTGCTCCAACAAGCCACACACACACACACACACACACACACACACACACACACACACACACACACACAGCATTAGTCCAGGATTCCATTTTTCTGCAGTGCAGGGCCCCATTTGCCTCACAGAGTCTAAAATTAAATTCTGTGATTGGAGGAAATGTTTTCTTGACGTGGGGGGGGGGGGGGGGGCGCGGCTGAGACGGCGACGTGCAGAGAACACACTCCATTAAATCAATTAGGTCTGCATGCAGCAGTAGCCTGGGCAGAGGGATAATTACTTAGGGAGAGTGATCAGAGACTAATCTAATGATGATGCCCTTTACTACCCACTACCAGACTTGATGAAGCAGCTCTCCTGTGGGACCAGGCCCTGGCTGTGAAGCCGAGGCAACGCACCAACACACCAACACACAGTCAAATGGGAGTGAGAAATGTGTCTAGATTCATAAAATGAAGCAAGCAAAAACCAAACCGACAAGCACCAGGACAGCGGGATACTGCAGTTCTCTTCTATATTTTACAATGTTGCAAGCAGTTAAAAAAATACTAATTCTGCTGTGCAGTTGTCTGACACGAGTTTCTTAGGCGACTGACTTACTGACAACAACATGATGCAGTTTTGATGCTCCGTTTGGAAACAAGGAGCTTCCGGCGAAACAGCTGACTAGCTACGAGCTAGGCTAGCCGGAGGTCAGAGCTGATGGGCTTGAAGCAGGTTTGAGATGGCAGCCTGTGATTGGAGGATACATGTCGGCATGGAAAACAGAAAACCGCTTTTACATCCACGCATTGTCACTCTGTGCAGGTGGAGCTTCCATCAATCGCCTCTCTACCTGAAGAGAGAAATAACACGATCATTGAATTTTTGAATTTATATTCGCTTCATTGCAATCAGACTGATTTGGGTTTTTCCTGGACACAACGAGTGGAGTGGACGACGCTCTTCCGGACCTCCGTCTGCTTCCATACGCAGCTGTGGAGAGCGCAGAGGAGCTCAGGAATAGAGAGATTATACAATAATATTGTTTATTCTGCCTCTGTCTGGTGCCTGGCTCATTCATCCAGCGCTCCTCCTCTCCTCCTGTCTGTTTTCAGTCGGCATGGAGAATGCGAGGATTATCCCTCGAGTGGATTTCCACTCGGCGGAGAGGGGGCTCGCTTTTGAACTTTCACAGACTGAAGCCTCCTCTCTCTCTCTCTATCTCTCTCCCAAACTGCACCCAGCACAGGGGACTCAGACATATGGGGTGAGCTGCAAAGAGGGAGATGTCAAAGGCAGAGAAGAGAGGAGGAGAGAAGAGAGGAGGAGGAGAGAGGAGAATGGAGGTCTCAGGGCGAAGGCTGGGAGATGAAGAGGACCTCTGCTCTCGAGACGGTCGATCCGTGCGGCGTTAAATGAAAAAAAAAAAAATCCAGTAGACAGGAGATGGTGGCCACGCCCGTCACCGTCCTCACTTCCTGCAACAAAATGATTCCTCACCACCTGCAGACCTGCCGCGTACGCTGACAGACGCCGTGAATCGGGTTTAGAAGACGTCACGCTGAAATCTAAATGACAAAAAAACATAAACAAGCACAATCAGTGGGTTTTCATTTGATTCTCCTTCCCTCCTGCAGTCGCAACATGGAAACTGTAAACAGTGAGGACCTCCAGCATTTGGCTTGGGTTACGCTCCACATCAGGGACGTTTTAGTCGACTCCCCCAGAGAGGCGGGGCTGACCACTCCCCAGAGTTGGATGGATCTCTCCTCTCGTCCCCAGCGCACACTTCACACATCCATCATGAGGACCGGCTTCATTTCCTGGGAAAATAATATCAATTAAACTGTCCCTGAAAAAAATCTGCTCAGAAAGGTTCCACATCTGTCAGTAGAGTCTCACTATTTGAAGTTTGGGGGGTGGGGGGCTCAGCCAATGGACTGGTTACTGACCCATATTGCAATAAGGCTCCTGAATGCTGCCTTCGGGACAAATACACAAAGACACACAAAGACGTGGCTGCTCTTACAAACCAGAAAAATATTTGCTTAACACAGCCCGAGTCTGAGACGCCTGTTTTCCATGTCGAGCCAGCGCTAAACTGAGGCTCACTGCAAAACTTTTTACTGGTTTATTTATTTCTTCATTGTACCTCTACACTGGCTCCTGCTTAATTTATTAGCCTTTGCTTGTCTCACCAAATCAGAGCCCATTAAAAGGCAACATGAGGCTCCTTCTCCGTCGACCCTCGCAGTTCAAAAAGCCCCAACCTCCCGCTGCCGAGAATGCTAATGATAATCCCCTCTTCTCTCGTGTGTTGACTGCCTCCGTGTAGTATATCTGTGTGCTTGTGTGTAGGTGGGTGCCATTGTGAGTGTTGTTTGTGTGGGTGCATCTGTGAAGCACTAATGAGGACTGGAAGCTCCGAGTGCGCATCATGCAGTGTGTTGCTTCCAGCCAAGAAAGAAAGCTTTCACTTGGGCTTTTATTTTTATTTTTTATTTTCCCGCTACCATGCCACCCCCCCACCCCACCCCTCCATAATCTGTATGATCATACACCTGTGAGTGTGTGCGCATGCATGTCAGTTTGCCAGTAATTATTTTTAACTTTCAGATTAAATTAAAAGTGTATAAATACATGATTAAAAGTGCAACTGCTGAATTTTTCCACTCACTGTGCGCCTGTATTAATTATCATAAAAATAGTCTTCTCTCTCTCTCTCTCTCACACACACACACACACACACACACACAGGCCAAATGCTTCTACGGAATAATCATTAACATTCCCTACTACAGCCTTTTTGAACTTGAAGCGCGGAAGGGGAAGAGAAGCAGCCTCTTGTGTCTTTAATGGATCTCTATATCAAATATTGAACAGGCTGCAGTAGTGAGCGCGTAATTGTCTGAGGCGTGCGAGGGGGGAGGGGTGGGCGGGGTGAGGCCGACGGGGAGGGAGCGAGGGAGGGAGGGCTGGGAATGTTGAGGTTAAAATATTATTAACCTACCAGCTGCTATGTAGTCGCATTTAAGCAGCAGTAATGACACTGATTAACTGGCCTGGGAGCCGTGAGCTTGATGAGGCCACTGTGCCTCCCCGCGGCTCCCCAACGCCAACACTGATCACACTGCAAAATCAATTCAACAGCGGCGAAAAACTGCTCTATATGCTCAGAGCAAAGTTTGCAAGAGGTTTGAGCAACATGTTAACCAGCAATATTTAAGAATATCTCAGCGTTCCTATTTTACTGCTGCCTCAATTCTATTTTCACCACCTTCATTTCTGTATTCGTCTTTTTATATGGGACATTTCAAAAACCCAGCGACAGGTGACTTCTTCCCTTGCACCAATTTTTTGCTTTTTGGTGGAATATAGTAGCTATAGAAGTCATTATACCAAACCTTTATTTTTTTTTTTGCATAATTTACCAGAGGTATTAATGGCCAAATGAAATGAGCTGTGCACTTTTAGCAGATAGAGGCCCTCAGATTATTTTCTCAGGTGATTTTATTTGGATTGTTTATTCACTCGCAGGGTGCTGAAGTCAATCAGACTTGACAACTGAGTGTTTTCTCCTCTGCATTAGATGCAATCATTTCATCATTGACGCAATCTATCAAAAGAGCACTGAAAATAGGCAGACACACATTCACATGCACGGCGCCCCTGGTGGTGGGTGGGGGGAGGGTGGCTGTTTTAAGCGTTTCTTCCGCTTTCAGAAAGTTCCCACCAAGCCTCAGCCTCCTCTGCAGGTGTGGTTGCCTTCATTTGTTAGCTGACCGGCACATCTGAAACATATTCCTCTGCCTTTCTGCTCTCTTGTTGTCAAATGAATTGTTAGAAACACCACAGCGGAACTCCACGTTTTACTCAGGTGCAGGTTCTCCTTGAACTTCTTTGGTGATCAGAACACAAAGACCCGATTCAAAGTTAGAACACTGGCGTGCGTCATTGAGCGATCTCCAAGAAAACAGCAAAGTCAATGAGCTCTAAATAGCCTCTAACAGCCGCGGCCGCAAAACAAGACAAGCAGCACTTTGAGTTGTGATTGTGCTTCTCTGTGGCTTGAACATAAAACAACACAAAGAGAAATGACTTTAGTTATCATCTCGCTGATTATCATTCTGACACATCTTTTGAAAAGGGTTTTGTCTGCGTAGTCTCTCTACAAAGCACAGTTTTATTTTCTCCACTGGACTAAAATACATTTGTGCTGTTTAAACGATCATATCTCCCCTTTTCAGACCAAACACAAACCCACTCGCTCTCGTCTCCACAAGGAGCTGCGGCAGCCCGGCGCTGCGAGCCACTTCCCCTCCTCAACTAATTGAGACGTCTGCAAATCCTGATAGAGTGAGATCTTTCCCCAAAACTCATTAAATCCTGGAGGGAAATCTTATAAGTGTGTTACAGCAAGGAGGCAGCCTTTTAAGTTTCAGACTTGCAGAGGCAGTGGCACTGCAGGCACTTTTTTGATGTTCACAGCAGTCGCAGACTCTCACGGCGATTGGCCCCGTAAAAATCTTTGGTATTCCTGAAAATAAGCCCTTCAGGGGGAGAGAATGCAGAGAAGAGGAGGAGGAAGAGGAGGAGGAGGAGAGAGTGCGGCTGTACAAGATAGAGAAAGGAAACCTAACCTCGTACATAAAAAGTGTGACTTTGAAAACCCTCTTTGAAATAATGTGTTGCAACGGCAGTCCAGTTTGGTTCATCGCTGCCTAATTTTTTTAATATAGCTAAATGAAAAGCTAGTGACCATCAGTCATTGACTGCATCAATCAACTCAGGATTGGTTTGCAGAAACACTCTATTGGATGTCATCCACAGATGTGAAGACTTTGTAACTGTGCTTTGGTGCAAGCATCTAATCCTACAGACGAGAGAAGTTTGTCTTTTAACAGGTTAGTTTTTGGTTGGTCCAGTGACTGAAGAACCAGGTCTTCCTCAGTTCTTTTCATCAATCAAAACTCGTCCCATTGGAGCATGAAAGCAACTGGATTGAAACCCTGCTGCTGAAGAATAACCAACACAGTGATGTCATCAACAAATCAACACACCTCAAATGAGACTTCTCGCCAGGTCTCCAGAGGTAAATACAACACCAGGTAAGTAGATGTATCTGGAGTTAGTATATGAAACATAGCACTGTGAGCTGCATACAACACCACTGTGTACCAAGAGCTCCTCTGTACCCTCCTCATCTGCAGCAGTGTGGCTGATGGAACAGTGTACAAATGCACTTTTCAAAGGCAAAATTGAAACAAAAACAAATGTTATTATATTTGTGAGACATTTAGGAGACATTCAGAAAAAGTGACCTGGTTATACAGTGTTGATCAAATTAAATGACAGAAAAATCTATGAATGCCATGTAGGTCTGAGAGGAAGATATTTTTGTACAATATAAAACACAGTTGCCTTGAATAAGTGTAAATTAGACATCTTACTTCATTTACCACTGACTTTGTAAATGGGAAAACACTCCAAGGACATATAACCTTCTCTATCCAGTCCATCTCTTATTTCCTTGGACTAAAATAAGAAGCCAGGTGACCAGCAAACCTGCCCACCTGAAGTAAAAGCATCCAACCTATAACACAACTCTATATGTTCACTGCAGAATGGAGGCTTTCGATAGCGGTGAATGGAAAAGACAGCATGACACTGTCCTGGTAATACAGAGTGACTGAATGCAGCTGCCTGCTTGTGAGTCACTGTGGGTGTGACTAAAGGGCTTGTTACCATATGCGGCGCTATCTCCCCTCCACTCCACGTCCAGGTAGCTGGAGGTGGCAGCTCTTCCACCCACGGCTGGCGGGCCTTCTGATCAGCTTCCAGACACCCACTCGCCCTCCAGGAGTGTCAAGTCAGCCTCCGCCACCGCGCCGGATTTAGCCGCAGCTAAAGAGGCGGGGGGAGAGCCGACGGTCCTTTGGAACTTTCAAAGGCTCTTCCCCCTCCAAGGCTGGATGACGCCATGAGAGCCATTAGTGAAGGCAGTGAGAGGCAGCGTGCACACGATAGCAGGAGCGGAAATACATGTGAGAGGTAGAGCGGGAGATAGGGGGAGTAAAGACTGAGGAAATTGGGGGCCAAAAAGCAAAAGATATGATGGGAGCAAAAAGAAGAAGTAGTAATGAATGTCATCGATCTACACTGCCAGTCAGAAGTCTGGACACAGCTTTTGTGAGTCAGTAGGGCTGTCACAGTACACAAACATCACAGTTTGGTACCGAACCTGGTTTTAAAGGTCCAGTGTGGAGAATTTGGCCTGATTTATTATTTTTATATTGGTAAAAGCTGAATATACTGCATCTAGTGGCGCCATATTTCTATGGAAGCCTGGTGTGGACAATCCAGCTGCCTGACAACGCATTTCATATTTAGGGTTAATGCTCACATCCTCAAATAAACCAACAAGAAAGTGAATGAGGTATCCAGGGTTGTGTGTGCAGGCAGTTGACTGGCAAGCTGCGGAGGGGGAGGTGTTTTTATGCACAATATATGAAGCTTTTACCAATACAAAAATCATAACTCAGGCCAAATTTTACACACTGGATCTTTAATACACACAAAAAAAAATGGTGTTAACTTGCTTGCATAGAGACTTTCTACACCGTTCCTGCATTTAAAAAGCTACTGTGCACGTGCACACACAATTAGCCAAACATTTTCCCAGTTTGACTACAGCGTGTCATTGGCTGTTTGTAAAAGGGGGCGAATATGCACCTTGTGCTCTGTCTACTTATGGAAGGTCTCTGGTTTCACACAGTTAACCTGTAGCTGTTTAGAATAACAACAAAAAAATTCCCCTAAACTTGCCAAGAAAACGGAATTCAGCCCGGTCGTCCTGCTTTAAACACACAGAGCGCAAACTCAGTGAGACGCCTTCAAAGCAGAGTGAGGCCAAAAAACAGGATTAAAGTCAGGCGGCTCTACCAACCATATCTGCTCGGCTAAAAGAAGATGGCATTACAGACATTCTGGCACAAGTGTGTTTTTGTAAAACACATACTGGGACTGCCTCCGACTTGCCAACAAACATGACTGGAGCTGAGGCCGTCACGGGCTGGCAGACAATCAAACCAGGGTCCATTCACTCAGACATATACATTTGTAAACCGCCTCTCATGGATTTAGACGCGTCAAATCAGTTTGAGTGTGGGCTTGAAGGGAGCGCATTGATTCTGTGATTTTTTTTTTAATCCATAATGAAAGGATTTTGTAGGTATCCTGTTCAGACAGTTCTTATTTTGTCTCATTTTTCTAAAGCTGGCAGGAAGTGATATCACCTACCAAAGCATCTGGATGGCGCTTTCTTTGATGTCCCTATGTGCTGTTTCAGAATGTCACCGACCAAGGAGGAGAACGCTGCGCTTTTTGATCCAGCTGGTATCTACAAACCCTCCTATTTTTACCAACTGAAAACCACGAGGTCTTTGCAAGAATGATATTTTGGAGCGTAACGTTGGTTAATCACAACTTATGCTGTCGTGAATTCAGTGAAATACAAGTTGTATTCCCAGGGAACCTTTGAAACTCATGTTTTCCTGGAAGTGAACTGCAAGCTCATGTAAAATAAAGGTTAGTTAATTAGGATGTGTGTGTGTGTGTGTTTGTGTGTGTGTCTGAGCATGTGCACATATGAATGAGAGTAATGAGTAATATAGGCTAATGTAGAGTAATTGCACCAGAAAACAACGGTGAAAATCTCCAGACATACAGCGGCCTGCATGTTGTTCGGGCCTCTGTCTCTTTGTGAAAAGCGAGGGGAAAAAATAAAAAATCCCATTATTGAATTTAGTGCCATTGTAAAATAGACTGTAATGAAAAGCAGGTGCAGCCAGGCTTGAATTTAAAAGTAGTGATAAATTGTGAGTCACATTTCAACACATCATAATCACTCTTCATTTGATCATTCGATCATAACCAATATGTGCATATAAAACACACGCAGGTTAAATAGCTTCTCTACGACACTGGAAGCAATCAGTGCATTTCCATAACATGCCAAGCAAATTCACAGTGAACCTGTGAAATAGAGAAATAAAAATGCATTTCCATCGAGCAAATTAACAAACAAACAAACATTGTAAAAAAAAAAAAAAAAAAAAAAAAAGATGCTCTACTCTTTAGCTTCCACTATTAAACCATTATTTTCAGTATCACTAAGTTGAAGTGATGATGATCTGGTGATCAACTCAAATGCATTTTCTTAGCCGGCTGATGTGAAAAAGGTTGAAAACATGTCAGTTGATTGTAGCTGTTTTGTGCCTCTTCAGACAACACTGGCAGTGTCTTCTGACACCCATGACGGCTGAATTATGACGGATTCATCCAAGTAACTCAGATATAAAAGAAAATTGTGTCTTCTCGTGAGTTTGCAACCCCCCCCCCCCCCTCCCCTTTTTTTTTCACTCAACCACTCGGCTTCTCTTTTGTCTGTCACCTGTTTGTCTCCTTCACTTCCTCCAACCACAGCAGCGCCGCTGCAGCGGAAAACCAAGAACCCTGGACGACCTCCAAGATGTTGCTTCCCACATTCCATTTTTGATGCACCACCTGTCACATACAAGTGAATTTCAATGTCTAATCAAAGCCATTCTCTTTCATTCGCGGCTGAAAAAAAAACTCAATTTCTCCACCGACTGTGAATTCTCATAGAATTCCACTCACTCATTAAGAGTCTTTGACTGAAGGCTGAGCACTCGGTGGGCCGGGTCAAAGCAAGCAAGGAGTGGTTTTCAGTCGGGATGCCCTCAAGGTTAGCTGATTAGCATATAACATGAGACTTGGGTATTGAGAGGCAACCAGGTGGCTGCCTCAATCCTCACACTGTACAAGAGCTGTTGGCGTGTTCACCGGCCAACACGCCTGGCTGCTGTTGTGTCACGTGACGTCACTGGGCATGCGTGAAGTCGTGTAACGCACGCTTTGTCTCACTCTCACTGTCTCAGACATAGGTTGAAAGTGTCTTTTTTTTTGCTTGTCTGTGGAACTTCTGGATTTTCTTTACTTTTCTGGAACCTCACTCCTCCCTTGTAGACGTCAAGCTGTCTTGACAAGTTTGACCCGGCCGCCTATTTTGCTCTCATGGAAGGCAGACTTTGCTCTGCTCCAACAGCTTTTTCAGCACAAAGGCAACTCAACATTATGTTTTCTGTTCGGTTCAGTCTGCATCGGCATGAATAACACCGAGTGCCTTTCCCAGTCTGTGTACTGTCTGTCAGTACTGTGTACCAGGCCTATCAGCTTCAGTGTGAGAGTTTCTGTGGTACCACTTCTTTAATCAATAGTTTTTTTTTCCCATTGATTCTGTAAGAGCCACTGTTTGCATCTTTGGGAAAGTATCTATTGTCACAGAGTGAAAGATTGAACAGATTTGCATTCACAAAAATAATGTTTCAAGTACGAGTGGGATATGATGGGATAGGCTCATGGGTCAGGATTCACTTGACCTGTGCCTTGCTGAAAGAAAAAAAAAGAATCACCAGCACGCAATAAATCCGAATAATACAAGATATTGTATCATCCATTATCCAGTTTTATAGGAGAGAAAACGCAAGAAATGTAGATTGAAAAAGGCCACCGGAGCGTAGCTCAGCACTCTGTGTGAGAGGTTGGACTTAGTGGTCATTAAAACTCGGCTGCCACAAGTACAATCTGAGTCATTTGAGCAATTTACGTCCTTGTCAGCCAGGCTGTGCAGGTTCCAACCAAACCAGCAGGCAAGAGGCACCTCGCAGCACTAATGTGGCCCAGGCAGCCCTGCCTAACACATGGTTGAGATGCAGCTCCGCTCACTTCCCCGGCCGAGGCGCACACTTGTACATTCAGTCGGTGTTCTCCTGCATGGGCGTACTGTACATGCATATGCATTCTCTTAGCACACATATAGCCACACTTCTTAGACATGGGAGAGGTAATGATGTCATGTGTGCCTCGGGGCAAGGTCAAACGTTCAGCTGAGTCTGAATGTGGGCAGTGCGGCCTGCGTATTGGAAAAAGCATCATGTTGGTTTTGCAGATAGCTTAGCAGGTCTGTCAGCGCACGACGTGGATCCCTGCGTGATGCGAGTCGCCCCCCCGTGCCAACGGGTCGGCTATCTTGGGCATCTGGTTACAGCCACACCAGTTGGAAAAACACATCATTACCTGCATCATGTGAGACAGAAGGAAATGACAACCTCAGCACCCGGCAGCGAGCAAAGATTCTGCATTCAGGAATTCACCTCAACCCAACAAATATAACTAATACTGAGGCAACACATATTTAACTTATGTCTGTGCATCCAGGAGACAAATACCAGCAGTGAATTGAAGGATATCAGCCTCGAAACCAAACAGACCTAGTGGACTCTGCAGGAAAAGCCAATTTGTATGTAAACCAACATGGTAGTGGTTACTGGTTGAGGTTAAATTCACTAGCTGGGTGAATTCATTTAGACATGGTTACCGTGACATGTAAATTACAATTTCCTAGAATCCCATCCACCATCCACCATGACCTCAACGCAGAGTTTATCCACTTCTTTTCCTTACTGTAACTAAAGTCAGTCACCCTACAGCAGTGCTGTGCTGCGCATACAGACACACCTGAGTCTATACTACAACCAGTCAACTACACTTACACCTGTGTATCATTGGTTCTCAATAGTCTGATGGTGTCCTCGAAATCCTTGAAGAAAAACCATGTAAATATAGAGCCTGAAGTTGTGTTTCTTCATTTCTGGAGAGCTGAAATGAGTCACCTGGTTCAACTGGAAGTTATATGCAGGTGGACTCTATCATATTGTTTCTTTCCGCCTGACCCTATTTCATCAGCACCAGTTACTCCTCCACCTGCCATCCGGGTGTCACATCGGCGCATGTCCCAGGGCCTCGCGCCGTCCTCCTCCTGTTTAACCCCCTTCCCCGCTGTCCTTCAGGGGCCTCACCTGTCAGTGCTCAATTCTATAGAAACCTATAGTCGTCCTTGGATATGAATGTCATTGTATAGCGGGCCTGCCAAATGCATCCAGGCACTATCTGTCTCCAGCTGCTCTCACCTCCTCCCTGCCTCCCTTCCCCTCCACTCCTCCCCCCTTCTCTTAGCTGCCACTATTCACACTTTCATCCCTCCCTGAGGGCCATCAATAATGCAGTGTGGAGCTCCTCGAGCCGTGTGTGTACACACACACACAAAGCATAGGAGGATACACAAACAGCGCTCCAACGTGCAGCCTCGAAAAATACACACATGAAGGCTGGGTTGTCTCTGTGTCCCCCGTGTGATTTATAGACGGGCACAGTGAGGGGATCCCCCTGCGGAGTCCATTATCATGCAGGCAGGCACATCTGCAGACATCAATAAGTGAGGCGGGGGGTTAAGGGGGTCCCAGGGTCACCCTTGTGGGGCGCCCCCAGTGTCAGCAGAATCCCCCCTCAGACTGTCACGGCCTTTCACAAGGGATCCCAACAACAAGCAGCGCCTGCCCGCCGCTGCTTCACCATGGCTGTCAGTCAGTCTGCTGGCGGTTGAAAACAAGAGTGCGGACGGGGAGGATTGGTGGGGTGGGGGGGGGGGGGGGGTGAGGAGGGGCTCCCTCGGACATGTGTATTAACAGAAGAGAGGCCAAAAGAGCACGCAGAGATGCTGGAGGCAGCGTTTCAAGCGGAGCGAAAAGAGTTTGCAGATGCAGTTCCCAGTTCACTGAACAAGTGGAACCAGCCTTCAGGTTTTGAGAAGAAACTGCGACATCAAGTGGTTATATTTTACATTGCAGCGCTCTTTCGCTCACTCTCACTCTCCCTCTCCTGAGTTTGCCAGTGAACTACGGTGGCCAACAAGCACAAACTTGGATACCTCGTCCATCTTCTTCTTTGTTGTTTTTTTTTGAGGATGCGATCGTTCGCCCTGAATGTGTCATGTGTTGCCAGGCAACACATAGAAATATGGTGGTAAAAGATGGCAGCTAACTGGGTGCATGGCCCTTGATCTAAGTATATTTTTATATAGATATAGCAAGGTACTGTATGTTCTTATACATAAATAAGAACCATTCTATGATCAGTAAAACCAAACTACTTTTACTGTACTGGAAATATACTTTTTTTTTAAATGTACTGATGGGCAGTATATTAACCTTTTACCAATATAAAACTCATAAATCAGGCCAAATTCTCCACACCGGAACTTTATTGAGAGTAGCCGTGAAGAAACGATGAGCAACGCCAACAGTCAAACTTCTGAGAAATGATGAGCCAACTCCAGTGGTCCATCACAGACAGGAGATGATTAGGAATTTTGCTGATTTTTTGGTTTTTTGCCTCATAGTCATCATCAGGATGCCTTCGTATTCCGAATCCCCATCGAGTAGCCAGAAAGGTTTAAATTATTAACAATTATTAACAATTCAGATAAGCAATAATAGTGTTTTTGCGATCACTCAACATTCCACGCGCAGTCCCTGCGGCCCTCACTCTCGAGTGGATGCAGCTGAAATGAAACACCCTGGCTGATCCAGCACATGCTCTCTGCGATTCTGGCACACCCTGACGGAATTGCACTTCTGGCATGGTAATGTAGACGACCACTGATACAGCTGCTCAAGAATCCAAAGAGAAGAAGGTTCTCGGATCAACAAAACCTCCACGGTCTACCTCAATGGTGGCTTTGCAGGTGCTTCTGTAGCTTGGATGGGGCAAGCTGGAATGTTACCTCTTCCTGCCTCGGCTGCTGTCTTTCTGTGTCGTAATCCATCCCTCCAGTTAGGACCAACCTTTGCTCGCTAGTCACCCAGTCTGTCCGCTGTGTCACTGGCTGTGCCGGACCAAAATTGCCAGAGACACATGCTGTATGTATAGCATGTTCAGGAAAACACCTTGGTGGTTCTCTACTCTTGCACCTGCTGTCATTTGCATGTGCAGTTTAGTAGGTCACCCTTAACATGCAAACCAAGGTTGCAACCTGTTAGCCTGGACACACAATTTGCATACCTCATTTGAAATCTTGGTAAATGAGGCCCTCAGGGTGTCTGCAAACGATCATTTAAAACAACTTCTAATTAGCAATTAAATTAAAATGTTCGCTTGAGGTGTTTTTTGTCTTTTCCAAGTCAGAGCTAATACAGCCAATTTAGAGTTTCCAATTCACCTCACAGTTTGGTCAGTTTGGTAACAGAAGGGGTTCCTCCTGGGTGGGTTGTTAGTCCTCTGCAGGGTAGTGGGTTGGTGGGGCTGCCACCTCGCAGCGTACCGACATGCTAGGGTCTTTGCCTGGGACCTACCCTGGAGACCGGCCCGCCAAGGGTGGCCCTACCAGGAGCGAGCTCCCGACGGTAACGCTCTCCAGGGTCACTGGAACGCACAAGACCCCTCGCCACGTCAAGGCCAGACCCAAGGAGTCTGGCATTCTCCAGTTTGACCCGAGGGCCGCAGGCTGGAGACAGACGACCACGAGGCGAGGCCTGAACCCGGTGGCTCGACGTCACTGCAGGCAACCTCCAACAACACAGACTTGCTGTGGAGGATGCAGAGCAGCTGGCACAAGACCGCCAGCACTGGGAATAAAAAACAAACAATTTATCTAAGTACTCAGAGAGAACCCGGGCAGACACACAGAGAACATGCACTGTCATCTTCCTGCAGTGAGGTGACGGTGCAAACCACTGTTACACCCTTTAGCATATTTATTTTGTCATTTTTAAAGCAGAATTTCAAATGTCAATTTTCAGTTCACGCAACATTTTTGTGCGAACGCACTGACTGAAGGAATTGTTTGCCTCTTGTTGGAATGAATTTCTTTAAACTTTCCACAACTTCAAACATCTGTGACCTGCATTTTCACACAGTCAAAACATCATCTATCATTTCAGCGCACTTCGACCTGCATCTGGAAATGGATGCTAGTGGAATCTGAAAATGCAGTTTTAGTTGCTTTCCCAGTATGATCACAATGCTTGCATGGTACATTGTTTGTGTGCTGTGTAAAGCCCTGCACAGAGCTTTATTGGTACACTCTTTCCAAAAGGTCAGACCTCACATCTGTCATGTTGATTACAGTAAACATCATGACTAGCTTGACAGGTTTGACCTGAAATGTTTCCTATGTTGTGAATGTGTAATAGCAGTGTGGTTATATCTATCAGCTGTGAGCAGAGATAAAAGTCTTTCTATATATACAGAAGTTAATGAAGAAGTACATGAATAATTGTACATACTTAAGTAAATCATTTTACTTTATTTCCCATCAGGGGTCGGCAACGTCTGTTTAGTTCTGTGTTTATTTTGGCATGGGTCTTTAACGTCAGCTGCCCTTTCGGACACAACCCTTGCATTTATTTGACTTATTAATCTCTATCTGTTTCTAAACGACTATGTGATTTCATGCAAGTACAATTTATACTGCTGTGCATGTGTGTGTGTGTGGGTTGGGGTGGGGGTGGTGGCCTGGTAATGCATGTTAATGTCAGGTGCGAGCATAGAGCTGTCAACCGCTTTGGGATTAGTCAGGATGGATTTTGGAAGCCAGGTGGACGCAGGGCCACGGAGACCCCCAGCTGCCGTGAGAAACATCTGGAGCCGTCCCGCACGCCTGCCAAGGAGCTCAGTCACACAACATACATTTGGAAGGTTCTTCATTGGGTGTCCTTATGTGAGCGGTTGCTAGAGACAGCAGCTGACCTTTTGATTCCCGCTATGATCCCACAGCTGGGGTGATGGACACAGGGAGGAAACTGCAATCGCATTCTTTGCGCAACTGGTCACTCAGAGTTTCCTGAAAATGCTCTCAGGGATTCGAAGCACATATCTGACTTTCTCAACTTTTTCTGTACTTTTGTGGAGGCTGCTGGTTTGTCTCAGGGCGTTCGCTGACACTGTCGTCATCTTCATCAATCGGCATCGCGCCGTTTGGATTTCAAATTGGGGTTTCGTTATTATTATGTTTAGTAACTGAAATTAGAAAAATTTGCTCCAACGCCCGTGTGGCTGGGATTCCATGTCAGTCACGCGCAGTCCGACCGTGCCTGCAGAACTGAGTCGTGGAATGAAGTCGGTCCAGTGAGGTCTCTGCTGCACAGGAAATTAATCAATACCTGTCATCCTGTAGCCACAGGGAGGACAGCTGACGGCACCCGCTGCTCACCAGAGCAGGGGAAAACTCCTCTCTGGATGTTGCAACTTCCCATTCTTCTTGGTGTTGTCGAATAGATAGATAGATAGATAGATAGATAGATAGATGTTTAGAAACTCACTGTTGATGTTTGCTCCTGGCTGTGTTCTGTCTGTACTGTAAAATTGGATAAGGGTGCATATGTAGTATTCAGTACACTGTAAAATCCATGCACCATGCTGTAGATGGAGTTAAGGAGGCTATGAAAGAGACAGAGCCAATTGAAAAGCTGGGGGAAGTGAACTCTTCCCTGAGAGACCCAGGAGAGCCCATACATACCTCAGGAAAATTGATGAAGTCTGCACATTGCCTGCACTGCACATGCATGTGCGCGAGTGTGCGTTCACATCTCCAACCGTTCCCGTGATAAACCAAGGTAGCGAAGACGAGTGCTGCCGAGAGAGAAGGGGAGAAGAAAGAGAAGGAGCCAGTCAGCGAGAAAATTAATGGAGCGAGGGGAAGGAGAGCAAGGGGAGCGAAAGAGAAAGAGAGCGTCAAAGTCAAACAAATTCAGAGGGATCAATGTGCAGACTTCTCCTGGCATATCCAAGGGAGTGCCAGACTCAAAGCTCTTCAAGTCCACAGTTCAAAGTGGTGACACGTCCATTAGAATTTCTAATTCTGATCGCATCGACAGGCCCGCGGCTACGGTGGAGGCAGAGGACGGGCAGAGTGAAAATGTGGGCCAGTGCTGAGAAAGAGAGGAGCAGGAGGTAAATTAGCGTGCAGATTTCCTCTCTGTTCCTCTGTTATTTCCAATCGACACGCTGCACCATTATCTCCCGAGTCAGAGGAAGGTACTCTTGAAGTGTTGTTAGGAAGAGGGCAGAGAGCCCTCTCTCTTCGACTTGAATCTGCACCTTCTTGCCGCAAGGTGGCGACTCCACTGGTTCTCAAAGAGACATCTGATTGAAACCTTGTGGGGAAAATGAACCTCTATCTGCATCATTTGGCAGCGGCTCACTTTCAGAAAGAGTACCTAAAGCTGAGAATACAGTTTTAAAGTTAGTCTCCGCCTTCGTCTCTGCCTTTTCTTCTTTTTATACACTGTTCTATTCTGTGACTGTGATGCTTCAATCCCTCCACAAAGGACAAGATGCCCTGCAAGGAAATTTTTGTGTCCAGTTGGAAGAACAAACCAGGTGGTAGCAAAAGAACCTCAGTCAAGCAGGGGAGTTGTTTCCAGATGATGCTAGCAGCAGCCACTCAGTTCAAGCCTGTTCAGGTCGTGGCCAACTACCAGACTTCCACCAGATGTTCATCCATTGACACATCTGAAATACAGTTTCATCACCTTGGCACAATTTCTCCATTGTGGAGTCTATTTTTCTCTTTTTACAATTCTATTTCAATATACCACATTTACCAAAAACATTTTACATCTGACTTGACCTCGCCCATCACACCCGAGCCTTTACTGTGATCTGCATGGCTTCTTTGGAAGCTTCTTCCCTCTGTTCCTCTCTGCGTCGGAATCCTGGAACATCCGACAACTAAGGCACTTCTACCCAAGGAATTTCTTTCGTTACCTTCCCGCTTTAAAGTCAGTCAAGACACAAAATGAGTTAAAAAAAAAAAAAAAATTGTGCCTCAGGAAGGCTTTTCGTTAGGGGGTTTGAAACATGAAAACATCCACAGATAAAGAACAGTGTTGACACCACAACCGTAAAAAGAACCAGTTTTCTGCCTTGAGGACATGAGGGGTTGAGACGCAGGATGCAACACGGCAAGTTTTACTCCTCATCTCTTTGCATCCACGAGCTAAGAGCTAAAAGGGAGACGTAAAGGTTGCTGGTGGGATGGGATGGTAAAGGATAGGGGCAACAGTGGTGGTGGTGGTGGTGGTGGTGGTGGTGGGGTGGGGGGGGCGACGGAAATCTGTGGGATTTACCGTTTAATCTTCTTAGGCTCTTCCCCGTCAGCCGGAGCTTGCAGACTGTGGCTGGGAGACGTTGGTGCTGGCTCAGAGCAGCTGTCAGGATCCGCCCCGCCACCAAATCAATAGAGGTCTTCTTCCCCACCTCGCCGCGCGCCTCACGCTCCCCGGCAGCAGCCGTCAGCCTCTGACTGCCTGCGCCGAATCGATGAGACCCGGAGCTGATTAGCAGGTTCAAGTGCGGGTCATTTCGCACAGCCCGAGGACATTCTCACCAGCCGGCACGCTCGGAGATTCCGTAATGACACGGCACAGGTGCAGCGGCAATGCTGACGACGTCTGGAAGACCCGGGAAATGTGGCGCCTATATCTAAATATCTTCCCGTTGCTCTTCTCTCGGTGCTGCAAACACATTGTGTCGAGCAGCTCCATCAGTACGACATCACCATCAGCTACCTGTGTTTCTTTGCGTCATTGTTAATGCAGTTCAGGTGAGTTTGACATTGTCATTGACAACTGATGACTCCTAAACCCTGAGATAAAACAAAAGTATATTCACCTTTTTAAATCAATGTGGGATCTCAGCCTTCAGTTACTCCTCCGGTACCTTTTTGATGGTCTCCACCCCAACGAACCAGACAATGTGGGTGTGAGACACTCATTCATCCGTCTTCTACACCTGCTTCTCCTGCACTCAAGGTGGTGGGAGGCATTGCAGCCAATCCCAGCTGTCAACCTGGACAAGTTGCCAGTCATTGTTAGGGCCACACAGACAGACAGACAGCCATTCACACGAGCATCTGCGGACAATTTAGAGTTCCCCATTCACCTCCCATCTGTATCTGCAGACACAGGGATAACATAAAACTAATAGGGTTGCCACCCGTCCCGTTTTCCCCAGAATTGTTCTCTTTTTTTCACCACCTGTCCCGGGAAAAATAAAATCTCTCCCGGAACACAAATTGTCCCGTTTTTTAGGGAAAATGACAAAACCTCATTTGATTTCCGTCTGTGGTCTAGATAGGGTTGCCAACCCTCCCGTAAAATACGCCATTGTCCCGTATTTGGCAACTAAAAAACCTGTCCCGTAATGAACTGATACAGGACGCACTTCACTTTGTCCCGTATATTTCGGGGACGCCCCCCCCCCCCAGAGATCTCCAACCCCCCCAAAATGTCCCGGATTTGAAACTCTAGGAGGTGGCAACCCTACATGCAAACCTCACACAGAAAGGCCCGCAGGCCCGGGTGTTGAACTTGCAACCTCCTTGCTGCGAGTTGAAAGTGCTGACCACTGCACCACCTGGTGGTCGCAGAACATGTTCAGTGAAAACTGATGGGGAAACACGATGCACTCAGTTTTGTTGTCCAAACACTGGTTACCAGTTTGCTTTATCTCGACAATTCCACTCTTTTTTTCCCCACAGGAAACAATAGAAGTAACTGAAGCTAGCATGCATGATCATCTTTCTGGGAAGTGTATATTTGCTATGAATACTGTGCTCACTCACTGTTTGTGTATTCCATTTAATTCCAAACTATTTCGAAATTTTAGAGATCTTGCAGATTTTCACACCACACACACATCTGAGCAGCACTTGGACCAACTTGCCATTAAAGTTTGGAAGTTGGGCTTGGTACCAACTCTGATGTTGAAAGCAGAGAAACAGCACAGCGCCGTCAAGGCTCCGGAGTCCAATGCCTCACCACGGTAAATGATCATCTGCCGCCAAGAGTTTTCCAAACCATCAGAAATACAATAGCGCCTCCATGCGGCCATGCGCCTGTACAACAAGCTGACTGAGAAAAGGGTGGAGTGAGGAGCCACGGGCCGCCCGAGGTTCATCAGCAGCACACACAGTTATCAGAGGATGACGCAGAAGGAGACGCAACCCTGCAGGCTTCAGTCGCACACTCGGAATCTCTCTTTACACTCGTGAGAGCTGCTGTACCTACACCCCTTCCATGGACCCGCAGCGATTGCTTTGAAACAATTACCCCGGTGCGTCTCTCTGTGCTTACTCACCAGCTTGCGGTCTGAAGAGAACATCAACTTCACGTCTCTGCGGTGGAGCAGCTGGCGTAGGCAGTTGTGGTTGTGCGTGCGCAGCGAGAGGAGAAGGAGCAGACGTCCGCTGGTGGGATGAGTCATCCGCTTGAATCTGACTTCCGGATGTGATGTCTCCCACTCACTGCCGAGGTCAGAGGTCGACCGATGCTGCCGTTCGCTATGATTGTCATTCATTGTTGTTTACTGATGTTTATCTGCTTACCCTTACCGTGTTTTTGAATAAAGATCTTTATTCAGTCATCTTTGTGTGATCAGCTCTAGAGCTGATCACACAAAGATGACTGAATTTCACAATGTCTTCTGTCTTAGACTGTATTTCAACCAAGAAGATGTTTATTTTCACATATTCAAACATGCATTCCTAAAATGTTTGTTTTAAAGATAATATATGTGTGTGTCTGTGTGTGTATTTATTTATTTATTTATTTATGTTCATTAAGAACAATTGTACATTCTCAACCACAACTCAAGACAACATTGGGGCTACTGGGGAATTTATTAAGAATGTCCAAACATAAAAACATAGAAGAAGAAGCAAGACTATGGTTACTACTATGCTTCAAAAACATATGGTCTTGACTCGGTGGAGGTGGGATATTTGATGACATAAATCTTGACACATACAAAAAAAAAATAGCAGTTAGTACTTGCAGGCAATTAATCTGCAGGTCCTTGCAGGCTGCTAAAGAGATACTGGTTACTGGAGGATGTGTTCTACTGTGATGGCTATAATTTCTGAAGGCAGATCATCTTCCTCACCTCTGACTCTACCCTACCAAACGTGCATCATTGAGAGAACTTTCTTAGGCTTTGCTCGTGTCTGAGTTGTCCTGCTCTGCGCACGCCTGTCCGCTGCCGAATCGGCGATTCAGCTCTGACGTCAGCACGTTGCAGCACGATTTCTGAAAGGCAAGAGAACAGGCAAGACTGTGAGCCACATCTAAATGGCACTGACGCTTTTATAAGCGTGTTATGTTAATGTTGTGTGTAGAACAAAATTCTACCAAAAATGTTGTTTTGGCAGGTAATTGTCAAAGTGAAGAGTCTGAACCCCATAACTGAAGTGAAATTGGGGAACCCCTAATTTAGGTAATATTAAACCTTTAGATCAGTTCCTGGAGTGGGGTTGGGTGAGTCAGATATTATGGGATGGTCAGTGTCAAACACTCTACAATCCCTCTACTTGTGAGTAGCAGTTTGAAGAGGCCTGTTTAAAGTCAGCATGGCTGTAGCTTTGAGGTGAAAGAAGCAAGAATATCATCAATAAGTCATCGAGCTATAACACATGGTCCCCTCCCGCACCTTGCCATCCTTAGCCTGGTGAATGGCCCGAGACAGAAGCTCCAGCAGGGCCAGCAGGAGGCCCAGGCCCAGGCCCAGGCCCAGGAGGAGGAAGAGGCCCTGCAGGTCGTGAGGCTGGAGCGCCTCAGAGGCGGAGGACCCGTCCGCACCCACACAGCTGCTGGCCCACCACTTGTCCCGCAGGTACTTCAGCTCACCGGACTCACTGAGCTGGAGAATGGCAACCGTGAGGTTCTTAATGAGTGGGGAACCTGGAGAGGCACATGTGGTGGGGTAGAAGGAAGGAAGGACATTCTCTTTTAGACCATGTAATGTTTCACCTGATCACCTGAGTCCAGTTTACTGATCAAGTGTTGAAATATCTTTACATATATGGAACACATGACAAAGGAACGCATAGCTCAGGCCGAAGTAGCAACTGTTTTTATTTTGATCTTAACTATTTTCAATTTTCATTCATGCTGATTTGCTATTGGACAAACTGGTCAGATGACGTGGCAAAGGGAGGAGCATACTATCGTACTACAGTGGGTTGTAGGCGATCTGGTTCAGCAGCTAATTGTTAAGTGTGTAATATTGGGAGCTTTAGAAGAAAAAACAGCCCCACCGAGTGGTTACGTTTTAGATTGCAGTGCCCGTGACTCTCAGATGGACTCACCCAGTGGTGCTGCGATGGAGTAGCCCCTCATACCGATGACTTCCTGTGAACGGATCAGCTTGCAGGAGCGAGACGCCGCCAGGTCCAAGGACACCGCCTCGCCGATGAAGGCAAAGTTTCCCTCCTGCGCCCGGCGGACGCCCTCCTGCATGCTGGACACGAAGCTCTTCTTACGCTCCATGTGCTCGTACATGCGGCGGTAAGTGGGGTTGTTGGTGTTCTGGAACGACCAACAGGAAGCAGGAGGGAAAAATAGACATTGGACTGTTGTAAGTGGGGAAAAATGGTATTGTAATGCCATTTTTGTTATAATAATATAATGTATTAATAATAGTAGAAGTGTTTGTCTCTCCGGACTGCTGGGCTTGCCTTGAAGAAATTCATGGTGGATCCAGCTTCCAGTGTTCCGTAGTCGACAACATCCTGGTTGGCGAGGTCCTCAAAGGTCTTGATGGACACTTGCTTGTTGTGGGAGTGCATGGTGGAGTGCAGGTTGCCGAAGTAGCAGGCCAGCAGCAGTACAGCAAACAGCCACCAGATGGAGCTGATTAGCCGCCCAGACAAGGCTTTTGGGTGGGGGCCAGCACCTAAAGACACACACGCACGCACACACACACACACACACACACACACACACACACACACACACACACACACACACACACACACATCATTCCAGTTAACTTTTTGTGTTCTGCATCTTCTCGCTGTGTCTGTGTGGTTCTCTTGGTACAACGTCTTCACATCATCCAAAAACATTAACATGGGGCAAATTAGGGAATGTAAACTTGAAACTGTCTGTAGGTACAAATGTTTGTTCGTTGTTTCTATGTTGCCCCACAATAAACTGCGGACTTGTCCTGGGTGTGACCCCGCCCGAGGAAAGCTGTGGTGGACTCAGCAATACTGCCACCTCGAGTGCAGGGGAAGCAGTGACTGTGTTAGTAATCTCAAGGCACAGAATGCCATTAGCCTGATCATGCACCTTATTAGCTTATAGAATATAGAGAATATATTTCATACTTTATTTTTTTACTGTTACTCTACTGTTACATATCAGTACACCTACATAACGCTACACAGCAATACACTGCACTGCAGCAGCTTTATTCTTCTGGGTCACTGTCAGCAGCAGCACCACTGTGTGTTTGCTTGACCTCAGTCTTACCTTGGAGGGTTAGAGCGCCTGTGATGTACCAGAAGCTGTGCAGCAAAGTGAAGTTTTGGCTCCCTGTGCCTGGCTCCGCCCATTCACTCGGACTGATCCTGCAAGACGTGACCCCATTTGACTTTAGGATGCAAAATGCACAAGCTAGAGAAAAGCTAGCGGCGGTGAGGTGCAGCGAAGGCGATGAGAAGCTGACCTGCTGACCAGGAATATGCACAGACCCGTGAGCAGGAAGGCAATGAGGAGGCCCACCCACATGAGGGTGGAGAAGGGTGACAGCAGGCTGAAGGTGCTCTCTTCTGCAGTCGCGTCTTTTGGTATGATGAAGCCAAGCCCGGTTTGCATGAAGGGGGTGCTCATGTCTACAAACTGCTCTCTGACTGCAGTCAGCGTCAGTGGAGCCACGGCCAGGTCAGCTTCCTGAATGGTACAGGAACATGTCAATATTGTAGCTGTGTGTGTGTGTGTGTGTGTGTGTGTGTGTGTGTGTGTGTGTATACATACATACGTGTATACATACATACATACATACATACATACATACATACATACTAATAGGTGGAAAAGTGGAGAGTGACATTTCCTCATACACATGGACTGAATGGCTCCCAGTCGGTCCAAACCATTAAATGAGTGAATTTGTGTCTGTGTGTCATACGACTGCTTGTCTGTCATGTGTCATGTGACCACGCTGCAAACCCAGTTGCCCCACCTGCACCTGGACTATAATGTTGTCTACAACTACTAGTACTACTAAATTTATCCTCATGACCTGGATTGTTAGTTCGGAATTCTTGCTAATGCATGACAACCTTTTATCCATCATTGCCGTTGAGGATTCGGGCCACAAGAAAAACATACTTACACAATGGAGATTTTTATTGTTTTTAGTTTCCAGATTAAAGTTCAAATTTCAAGATTAAACGTTTTTGTGATGAAATACAAAAAGCTCTGTGCCTTGGGTAGTTTCCTGTTCACTGTGCTTAACGTCATTCTA
This sequence comes from Nelusetta ayraudi, assembly GCF_046127955.1. NCBI lineage: Eukaryota > Metazoa > Chordata > Actinopteri > Tetraodontiformes > Monacanthidae > Nelusetta > Nelusetta ayraudi. Next base: position 8,774,573 of record NW_027466120.1, on the reverse strand, counting down.
TGTCACAAGGCTTGTGCACAGAGACTTTTGTCTTCAATCCGGAAATTCCGATTTTACTCTCAACATTTCAACTCTAATCTTGCGATCCAAAAAAAATCTGAAAAGAAATGTTTGGAATTGTTTTTTTTTCTCCTCTAGTGGCCATAATCCTCTTTCGTTTCATAATCTCCAGCTACAAGGAGCTGGGGTTATTTTTTGGGGGTGTGAACAAGGTACCACTGCATGGTCAGTGACTTACCCCACTGATGATTTCCCCAATCATGCCATTCCATTTGCCAGACGAGTCCACTGATCCATAGCGGCCGTCCTTCACCAGCTTCAGGCTGTACTTGAAGCCCAGCCTCTGGGAGAGTTGAGCTAGCAAGTCAACACAGTAGCCCTCCCACTCTGAGCCTTTGCTCATGGTGTACGGTTCTTCCTGAGGAAACACACCATATCGTCAACATATAAAGTCACTGCGTCAGTCTTGAGACCACTTTCTCCTTAGTCTTGGTTCCAGCGCTCTTTGGTCTGGGTCTCGAGGCAAGTCGGTTCTGGTGAAGCGTCAGTATTATTACATCTCAACACGGTCTTGTCTAGCTCAGTGGCCTAGCGGTGGAGCGTCCGCCCTGAGAGTGTTAGGTTGTGGGTTCGATCGCCAGCCGGGTCAAACCAAAGACTGTAAAAACGGTCCCCATTGCCTCCCTGCTTGGCACTCCGTATTAGGGGTTGGAATTGGGGGGTTAGATCACCCAGTGATTCCTGGATGCTGCATCGCTGCTGCCCACCGCTCCTCTGGGCGGTGATGGGTCAAATGTGGACAACAAATTTTGCATCCTTCAGGATGTGACAATCACTGGGACTTTAACTTTGGTCTCGATACCCCTGGTCCTGGTAGTGTCTTGGTGTTGAAGGCAGTCATGACTACATCTAGATCACTATAAGACATGCTCTTTGTAATCCATAGTTGGATTGGACCAGATATGCACGACTGAAAATCACACTTTTCAATTCTTGGTACTTTCATTACTTGCAGTGATGCCACACTTTGATATAGTTGTAGAGGTTTTTTGTCATTTCTGCATATAAAATGTTTTTGATTGTTTTGTGCATTTCTCAGCAGAATTACACAAGATATCATTGAGGATCTTCTGAAATTCAGTCAGCAGATCTATCTAGAAATAAAAATATTTTTATAGTGGTTGTCACCAGGGTAAATTAAACACTTGTTCTGGACTGTTGAACTTTTACCAAGGGAGAGTTGTGCAAAGAAAGGTTTCTCAGCAATACAAAGCCAAAAGCATTCTTGCACCGGGAAAAGGCACACAAAAGTAAGAATACCTGTATAGTGGTGATGGATAACTCCTTGGCATCTAGAATTGTGAGAGGAAAAGAGAACAAGTGGCTCAGTAAACATAATTAAGCATGAACATCAGCACAAGATGAGAGGATTTGGTCTGGGCCTGTTCTTAAGCTGATTAGTGCAATGGCTTTATGTCTACAAGCCTATTATGCACAATGTGGCTATTTGAAAGCCAAATGAAGTTCATGATTGTTGTTGGAGACTCCTTCATGAATCTCTCTCTGAATGTCAACAGTAAATAAGCCAGACAGCCACTCCGGGACAATGACAGCGTTGTTGCCGGGTGTTTTTCAGGAGATCTTTGGGAAGGGGGTGAGTAACATGGTGCCTGTGCAGGATCAAAGTGGGAAGCACTGAACTAAAAGGGACCTTTCATCCAACTTGGGGTGAAAAGAAACAAAACAGACTGAATTGAATTGTTGTTTTTCACAGATGTTTTGGCCAGAGTTCTGAGACCATCTGAAACTGTTGGCTAACTCCAACTCCTCCGCCCCCGAGGCTTCACCCAAGACACTGTCGCGTTATTTCAGCCATAGCTGTGACTAATGGATCCAGCAGGCCCTAACATGGGGCGGTGGTGGGTGTTGGGGTAAACGGAGGTGCCAGGGGTGCGAGTTTCTCATCATTGCATACAATCACAAAAGTGGGCCAGCTGGGGTCACACATTGCCGATGACACCCCATCAGCATCCAAGGGAGACTGTGGCAGGACCTGGGATCTGCGGATGTGGCTGTCAACACAACCGCCACCCCCCTCTGACACACAAACACATCACAGACACAAACACGGGTAATTGATTTATCCGAGTGCACGCTGTGCCGCAGCAAGGCGGCGGCCCCTCTCACTGGTGAGAAATGGGACTGTGCCCACAGTGGACAGTACTGTGGTAGGACTCCAACAGTCCAGCAGGGCCAGTAGGGGAAAGAGTCAAATGTGGGAGCATGACCCCCGTCTCAAAGGGCAGCCAGAGCTGGCTGGCAGCAGCGCTGGGCTTTATGTCTGCAGTCAGCCTACAGGGGAGGAGCTGACCAACTGCCTGGGAACTGAAGCCGTTACGAGCAAGAATCTTTACGCGAGAGATTTAACTGGTAGAGTAACTGTAGAGAGTTATTTTTTTTAAAAAAGGTGCAAATGTAACAGTTCCTACTGCGCAACATTTTCGTCAAGACATCTGCATAGAACATGTGTAGCAGTACACACTTCACCCGTCAACTTAAAATAATAAGATAAAGACTGTGTTATTTGTTTTGCTTTACATGACATGAAGAATCCCTGTACTCTACGTGCTGCCCTGCAGGAAGAATACAACATAAATAATTGCTTGGCCTTGTTGTTGTTGCTTCTGCGAACTAATGGTGACACCAAACACAGGAAGACTTGTGGTCACACAAAGACCTCAGTGGAGATTGTTGAGCAGAAAGAACCGTTTCTGTTCTATCTGACCACACCAGCCAAACACATGTCCATGCAGAACTGCTGGAGCGTCATGCTGTTCATTCAGCACTACGACCACAGGAAATAGAGGCATGTAGTGGACCAAGGTTTGGTCACACATGGACAGTATTGGTGGACATCTGGAGGTTCAGTTTTCCCTTTTCATGTGGGATGTTTGGATGGCAAACACTATTGTGCAAGAAATGAATAAAACATGAATGAAATAGCAGTATTGATTTAATATGCATAAACTCAACAGTTATGACTGAATCTTTGAATCAAGCAATCAGTACTGCTTTCTAGGACTGGGAAGAGGGGGAGGCTTTTCATAGATAGACTCACTCAAGTTGGAGTTTTTTTATTTGTGTGTGTGTGTGTGTGTGTGTGTGTGTGTGTGTGTTGTTTTTTCAAGAAGAAATACAGTTGAATTTGAATGGCTCACCACACAGGATGTGATCAGTTAACCTGACCCAAAGAAAACAATGGCTGCACAGAATGATCATGTTTAGTTTGCATGACATCCAGACCACTTCTACTCAGTGCAGGACCCAGAAACTTTGAGCAGGCAAATTCACAGACAAACTACTTAGCGCTGTTGTGGAAATACAACAAGATATATTACGCTGCTAAAGCTAAATTACCCTGGTCTTCCTGCGAACATTATCTGATCATAATAATGGATTCATCTTTTAGACACTTGACAAATCTTCCCTCGCAATTGTTTCTACATCCACTTTCATCCTGATTCAAGATTGAAAAAAAAAGAAAAAATTGAAAATATTTGTGGTCTTCTCTACTTATGGAATGTTCCAGTCTCCACATTGCTGCCATTAATTCATCCCAAAAATGACTAAATTAATACATAATAACTGTGTGTTTAAGCAACCAAAATTAAAATAGTAATAAAAAAAATGAAAAGTATTATTTTTTACCTGCCATCGTCCATGCAGTGAGACCTGCCGCGCAGAGGACCAAAGCCAAACAGCCGTTCATGTTTAACCTGGAACTGCAGCACCAATTTTTCCCCAATAATAATAATAAAAAAAAACAATATGACTTTCATCAGTGTTTCGTTCATACAGAATGAATATTGAGTAACAGAATAAGTGATGAAAAGACAACCTTACCTCTGTCGAAAAGGTGCAAAGGCAATTTAAACTTTGCCAATGTGTGAAGGAGGAATTCCACAACAAAACAAAAGTGTGAGGAATTCACTGCACTTGTGTGAGGAAGGCTAGTGCGCAGCATAATGGAGTGGGGTTTTATATAGTGGGCAAGAAAGGAGGGGAGAGGGGCTGGAGGGAGGATAAAACTCATGATTGTTTGGCCCACTAACGTCCGGGGGGATCAGGATAACCACCAGAGTTTCGCCACACGTGTTTTTGAAAGGTTATATAACTTTTGGTGTTTTTCCTGGATGTGCGGGGGGGAGTGAGGGGTGGGGTCTCAGGCGGCTGCTTCAAACCCCCCTGGAAAGGGGGTCTGTAGATTCTAAAGAGAGAGTGTTTCAGAAACCTCTGTATTTGTTGCTATTGTATCCATCACAGACGGATTCCTTCCTCCGCACTTTTTTCTTCTCTTGGGGTTTTTTCTGTCTCTCTATGAGGGTTTTTCCTCACCCACTTCATCCTCTGAGGCAAACTTGCGCTGTAAAATACAATTTGATTGGCTGATTGTGTGACATGGCAACTCATCGTAGCACACAGTTGAATATGATTGCATAAATAAAGATCTTGTTCCAAATTATCACAATCAGCATCACCCCGGAAAACTGCTCCATTGAAATAAACCCTGCAGGCTTTAATCCACAAAATTTGCACAGAAGCAAACAGGCAGTCATTTGATCTTCAAAAGGACAGACTGCATTCAACCTCCAAGACAAAAAAGCCGCCCCGAAAAAAAAAACCTCTCTGAAGCCTGAAGTGCTGGACAGGGTTTTGAGGTTTGCAGTTGAGAGGCCAAGTTGCCCCGATAAAGAGGCTTGAAGAGGAACGCTGGGGCTTTTCGCGGAATCTTAATGAAGCCGTCTTTTGTGTTTTTTTTGGTGCGGGCTCGAGCAAAGTCTGTGGTGCTCAAATGAGCATGTCATGCTTCACAAAGTCTCACAGGGCTGAGGAAGGGAAGGGGCCTGGCAGTGCGTGACAGCTCACCAGAGGTGGCTGTCAGCTCAGGCCACCACACAAGACAACATGGGCGACGCTTTGACGGACAAAGCAGAGTCTGGACATCCGCGCCAACGAACACATTTCCAACAATCTGCATGGATTGTTAGTGATAGGTCAGGCTGCACCTGGCACTTTCTAAAACAGTAGACCCCTCATGTCCAGTAAAGAAATGATTGAGTTGAGTTGTGCGTCCTGCAAAACAAATGCCCAACATTTACTCTAGAAATGCATATTTAAAAAAAAAAAGAGAAACTGCCCACAAATCCACGACCCAATCAAAACAGCTCCATGACCCGCCTTTGAGTCACGGCCCACTAGTTGAGTAACGCTGATCTAATTAGAAGAATAGAATGGCGAATGTGATTTCTTTTGTTTGTTTCGTATGCACAAAGTCTCTGGACTGTACAGAAGTTGTCGTCGCTTGTACAGTCCAGAGACTTTGTGTGAGTCATTCTTCGTCCCAGCGGGAGGTCTGGGGGGCAGGGGGAGGTGGGTTTCCAGAGAGACGGAGAGGTGATGGCTGGTAAACACGGTTTCAAACAGAGCCCATAATTGGAGCAGCAGACTGACCAAGCCAAAACCAAGGCCAGAGGCCCTTTTACATGTCACCTTGTATAAGGCTCAGCCCAACCGGCTTGTTAAGCACCGCGCTGCTTTGTGAATAGAAACAGGCTGAAGAGGTTCGGCGCAAATTAAGCAAATTAATCGAGAAAGCAAGTTAAATATTCATGTAAGATTTATTCAGAAAAACAAAAAAAATTATTACACATCGCTTCAATTAAATATCATCCCTACAAGTCAGCACACACAACTGGCATGGCAGTGCAAACAATACAGCAGGCCGACAAATAAACGTGCTTGATACAGATTAAATCCACCTCGTGTTAGTGCCGTGAACTGATGATGGAAAAAAAACAAAAAGAAGAAGAAAAATGCGCATGATGCTCTTGTTGGGTGGCCTCCTGACAGCCGCAAACAGAAGGTCAACAACTTGACAATTTTTTTTTAATCAAACTCGTCTGTACCAAAATGAAGCAGAGCCTAAAGGATAAAACATGCAATTCAATGTAAAAAGGTCCTAACTTGGGATCATGGTACAGGATTGAAGTGCTGTGACATGCCACGGGTTACAAAGATCAGCAAACTATTCAGCGGTTCTGTTCAATACATTGTACTTACGTAGGACTATTGAAACGTGGAACTTTTGTTCTGCCTTGAGGAAACAGAACCTTTCAGCAAAAAACTAGCCTTATTTTTTTTTTTAAACATTACATTATGTTCAAAATTATGCCATGCCGTAATCTTAAAATATTGCTCATGGATGGAGGGGCCAATAACAGAATGACAAGATTCTAATTTTTTTCTCTCTCTCTCTTTTTTTTTTTTTTTAGCTCAGTTTAAGTAGTCGAGAACCGTAAAAATGATTTTAAATCTTATCCACAAATTGAGATCTATTGCTACTGTATGCTCATGTAAAAATACTCAAACATAAAAGGAGTCACAGTCAATATGAACAGCTAAATAAAAACTTCCGATATATATATATATATATTTATATTTTTAAAAGCATTCTGGCATTTTCTAACATTGAAAAACAGATGACATGACTGTACTGGTTGAAGAGGAAGTGCTGTCCGCTAGTTTTAAACAACGTCTCTGTTTTGTTTGTTTGAATGCAGAGATAAAAAGAAAGGATCTTGCACACGATACAGAAATGCTCGATTGTTTGTGAATTTTCAATTAAGGACAGAAAAACTCTGGCGAGTCACAACGTGAGATATGCTTCCGCCCGGAAAACAAGAACAAACAAACAAACAAAAAAACAAAAAAGTGTTTGCTTGAGAAATCTGGACTGGATTCCACAGTATCTCAGCTGCGTCTCACACACTCGTTTCCAAGTTAGCCACTTCTTAAAGTTTAAGCCTGAAAAAGACTTCAGTGTTTTGAGAGTCTGGTGAGGACTGGAGCTGTGGAGGGGCCGGAGCTCCCGGGGGGGCGAGCTGACTCAGCAGGTCCAGATTAGTGCAGGGACTGGGCAGGAACACGCAGCAGGCCCCTTCGGGGTTCCCACGCTCCTCGATGGGACTGGCACCGCTGCCGCCGAGGCCCGTGAGACTGAAGCTGGCGCTCCTCCCCTGGGCCAGTCCCTGGAGCCGCTGCCTTTCCTGGGCCTTCTTGGCCCGGTTGGCGATGTATCGCACCCGGCTCTGGCTCCTGGAGGAGGTCCTCCGCACCAGGCTCTCGTCCGCCGCCTCCTCCTCAGCCTCCCGGCTCACTCTGTTTGCGCGGTCAAAGTCGCTGGCCGTCAGCGGCTCCACGTCGGTCAGCTGCCGCAGCCGCTCCGTCAGGTGGTCGGCCGGCCGGCTCTTCTGCGGGCCGCCCCTGCGGAGCTGCTCCCTGGCCGGCCTGACGATGAAGCTGCGGCTGATGCTACGGTACTTTCCTTCGAAGGTGCAAGCGATGTCGTCCGAGGTCAGGTCCCCGAGGCTTTTCGACATGGAGGCGGCGGTGGCGGTGACGGCGGCAGCCGGCGGCGACGGCCTGCTGGCCGCCGACTTCTTGAGCCCCTCCATGTAGAGCCGACTCCACGTGTGGCGTCTTTGGGTGAGGTGGCCGGGGGAGTCGTCGGAAGCTTCCTGCGGCGGCTGCAGGGGCCGAGGTCGGAGCTCGTCGGCGATACCTTCCTGAAGGTCGGGGTTGGATTTGCTCTTGCTGACTTGCTGGGTGTCACAGGGGAGCAGCGACGCCGAGCGGCGGTAGCCGACCCATGGCGGGTCGCCTCTGCCGCTGGTGAGGCCCTTCCTGGCCAGGTTGGGCAGCGACAGGTCGATGACGGTGTCGTTGGAAGAAATGCTGGAGGAGGACGAGACGCTGTTTCGGTGGCTGCCGGGTTCCAACTTGCTCCAAAGTCTGTCGTTCATGGTGGCGTCCGTGCAAACCTCGGGCACCGCCGACTGGGCCTCCTCGGCCTCCTCGGCCAAGGACACTCGGACGTGGCCCTCGCTTTTGGTCCTTCTCACTGGAGAGTGGGAGGGAGGGCTGTAAAACAGTTGCCTTCTGGTGGGGATGGCCGGCGCTGCCGACACTGAGGTGGTTCCACTGGAGACATTGGGAGCATTGACAGGTTGGGGCGCGTGGTCATATTTCACATCCAGTGCCAAACTCTTCTGTCCAATCTGACATTCTTGATCTTGTCTTCGGCCTGCTGCGAGCTCCATGAAGGGACGTGAGGACTGGCCAGGCCGGGGAGGATGAGTTTTGTCGGGGGGTTTCACTGCGCTGGCTGGTGTGTTTTTGGAATGTCTGGCCTCCACGCTGCTCTCGGAAACTTTTGTCAGGTTTGACTCTGGATTTATTGCTGTGGATGGTGAAGTGAAGTGAAAGGCTGCGGGCGAGGAATGTAAAGTGAGGCCCTCCTCTGGGACGGAGACGGAGCGGATGAGACGTGTGTTCCTGATGTCTTCAGAGTTTAGTGCAAGGAATGCAGGAGGGGGCGCTGGTCTCTGCACTGTGGAATAGCCTGTGAAAAGAGAGACACAAGTGAAAAGGCTGTCGCCAGCGCTGCCCAGGGTCACTGGTGGTGTCCCACTGGAAAGGGGCCATGACTGTGGACCACACCCCCAGAGTGCAAGACGGCTCCAATTCATTTCAATGAAGTTTCTCGCCCAGCGCAGACGCCGAAAAAGGTTTTTGACTTCTGCATTATTGGGCCCATACAGCCTGTGCAATAGTGTCAGTACTGGGACACTACTGCACGTGTGGGAAGCAGCCAATCAGAGGGAGCGGAGACACAGCAGCACGTACGACGTGACGTCAAACTGGGAATGAACTCTTCCTGCTGATTTTCTGGCCTTTAACATTTTTTTAAAATGACAAAAACATTCAAAATAAAAATGTTGCTATGAATTGCGCTTCAGGTCACAGTTGACCTGTCAGTCATATTAAAGGCGTTTATTTTTCTATTGTGGTCGATGGGAAAAATGCTTTTTGGGTCCATGGGATTTTTTTTGCTGCAGTCCCTCGAGTGGCCACTGCGAAAAAAAAATCGGCACGCCGCCACATTGCCAGTCCAGACTTGTTCATCTGATACACTATGCACTTTACTCTTTAGTCATTTCCCACTCTGAACCTTGAACCTGCACCAGATAAAGGTGTGAACGGAAAATGCACCTGGCTTCTTTGGAACGTGTAAAACTAAGAGGGTAAAAAGCATTTGGAACCTAAACCAACCACAGGTTGAAGAGACACAAAGACGGATGGGTAAAGTGAAGGTGCATAGGACAAACACAAGGGTTGCAGGCATGCAGCCGTTTACCTGTCTCTGGTCATCCCCTCAATTCTGCACTAGGAACAGAGAAGGCGTGCAAAAAAAAGGGACAAGAGGAAAAAGGAGTTTAGCATAGGAGGGAAAGTGAGTGCAGGGAATCGGCTTCAGGGGCAGAGAAGGCATTTCAACCAGAGAGAGAACAACACTGACCAACATGCTAGAAAACCACCCGATTTTTTTTTTTTTTAAGCAATTGACAAAAAGAGAAGAAATGAAGAAGTCCAGCAGAATTCATCTGACCATTACACAATCTCTCCTCATGTGACCGGACAGATGGTAGTACTTAATGGATCTTGCAATAATTATTTTTTTTTAAGAAAACAATTCCTCTCAAGTATATTTCCCCACAACTTTCCCAGAAGATTCCTATGCACAGTAATGGTCATCACATGATGCAGTCAGAAACTAAGACAGATGATTCGTGTAGAGCATCAGGTGGTTCCTTCTCAGCTGACTCCATTCCCTTGACGTTAGTACCACGAACACAGACGGGTAGTTTTTTTTTTTAATGTAGTTTCAGTGTTTGGTGACTTCTAATGTTTTAACGATGTACAAAATCTTTTTATGAAAACGTATGAGAGGACTGGCTGCCGTCCACTTCTAATGAGCAGCCTGTGCTTGTGTGCAATTTGTCATATGACAGAAATTTCCAAGAACCCAAAGGATTTGGTTAGCAGAGATTTACAGTACGCAGCGTTTGTTTTTAAAAGAAGCACACTGCTTGTCCTCTTCCTCAGACATATTAGTGTTCGAAATACCAGCAGTCGTCACTACACCACCGGGTGAGGATTCATGCAGAAGGTGGAAGATTTTAAGTACTGAAATACACGTTGGAGGAAAAAAAGAGAAGTGAGCTGTTTCTGAAAAACTGAGGGCAGTGTGAATGTTGCTCTGAGCAACCGTGGCACCTGAATATGTATCACAAGCTAACAAAACAAACTAATGTATTCAAGCGTACAGCTACCAAATATTCATTTTAAGTAACTTACCACTTGTCTCATCTGTTGATGGTGTTGGTAAAGTCGTGTTGTGGCGTGAAAATGCATAAAGAAAAAGACGAGACGGCTTAATGAAGGTGTGAATCAGGGCGGGGCTTGGCTCAAAGGTACAATGATGAGTTCTACCGGGGAGCAACGAGGGACTACCGTCTTCTTCCCACTAGAACCAAGAACGGGAAATACTCATTCCAACTAATTTGCTCTAGTATTGGCAGGTCGGGGTGCTAAGGGACCTATGGATCTATGGTGCAACTACGCTTCTGACAACAACCACTACGGCTACAGGGTCCGGCGCCAGACCGCCTCATATTCATCTTACCGGCGAAGAACATGGGGGACTTAAGGCGCAACTCCTCCATTTTCTGGGCAAACAGGGCGTTCATTTCCCTCTGCAGGGTGCCCACGGCCCTCTTGCGGTTGTCGAGGACGGAGCACGGCGGCAGCATTGGAGGCGACTCCGAGCTGCTCAGGCTGCTGACGCTGTCGCAGCTGCTGCTATCACTTAGCAACAAGACCCCGTTGGCGAACCCTGTGCCAATCGCGCCGTAGCTTGGCGGCGGCGGCGGTGGCTGGCGGAGGAGCTGGGACCTGCGGTCGGCCGTCGCGTGCGGCGCCGGTGTGACGGCGTTGGGGGAGCGTCTCCTGGGAACGCTGCAGGAGCGCACGTACCTCCGGGGCGACGCGTCGGGTGCGGCCCTGAGGTAGTCGGAGGCCAGGGTCTGCCTGGCTTTGCTCCGAGGGAAGGGGGCGGGTCGGAGGAGCGCCTGGGGTGAGTACTGAAACTGGGCCTCCAGGTAGGACTTAGGGAGGGGGCGGGGCTCCTGCGGCGGCGGCGCCACCAGGGGCTGCGTCTCGCTAGCGCGGTCCGACTCGACCTGCTGCCTTCCCTGCTTCTCCGCAGCGGCGCTCTGCCTCTCTTTCTCCTTCCTGTCGGCCTCCGGACTCTCCTTGGAGCCCATCACGCACGCGATGCAGTTGGAGGACACCCCCACCCGACCCGAGCTGCTGAGCGCCACCCGGGCGAACACGCCGCCGGGCTTGGCGTCGGGCGGCTCCTGGAGGCGGAGCCGACTGGCTCGCTTCAGAGGTTCGCTCATCGGCCGCGCGCCCTTACCTTTAGCCTCGTCGGGGTGGAAGGCCCCGTTGGTGTCGGGACGATCCCAGGGGCCTCGGGCTTGGCGGGACGCCAGGGAGTCCCCGTTGCGGTGCAGCGGTAAAGTGGGCTGGTGGGAGGCGGCGGCAGCGGCAGCGGCAGCGGCAGAGGAAGACTTTTCTTCGGACTCTCGCTCTTCGCTGGCCCCCTCCGAGCTGTAGTCTTTGGTGTCGATGCCAATCTCTGGGAAGCCCTTCTTGAATTTGGGCTGGCCTTTGGTGGGCGCGCTGGCGGTGCGGCGCAGCAGGTGGGCGCCAAACGGGTGCTTACGACTGTGCGGCGCAACAGCATGGCTGTCGAGGGAAGCCTGCTTTGGGTTTCTGTGAAAGAGCCCTTTTATGCCGCTGGCCGCTCTGGCCTGTCGTTGGTTGAAAAAAAAGAAGAAGAAGAAGAAGACGTCATATTAGTCGCTCATGTTAACCAGCGTGACTGAAAGAGAGAAGTTCACACCGGAAGACGTTTGTCCATAATGCGTGAGGCGCTGCTGCACCCAGCATTATTCCAGCGATACTCATTGGACACTGAGCAAGCATGCCGTTGAAAGGTCTAGTGTGTAATATCTGGACATTCTGAAGAAGAAACAGCAACGCCCAGTGGTTACATTTTAGACTGCAGCGCTCTTTCACTTAGGGGGACTCTGTACCCTCCCCCTCCTGAGCTTGCCAGTGAACTACGGTGACCTGCACACACAAACTTGGATGCCTCGTCTTCTTCGTTGATTTATTTGAACATGCGAGTGTTCACCTCGATTATGAAATGCGCTGTCAGGTGGGCTGGATTGTCCACACCAGGCTTCCTTAGCAGCAAACTGGGAGCAAGACCCTTGATCCAATGTATATTCTTGTAGATATATATATGAGAACCGTTACATATATATAAGTGTAATAAATATTACATTTATTTTACTGCAAGAATACACTTTTATTAATGTATTTATGGGCAGTATATTAAGGTTTTACCAATATTAAAATCCTAAATCGAGCCAAATATTACACACTGGACCTTTAGGTGATAAAACCAATTACAGCAAATAATCCATAACACAACACTTGTTTATTTAAGACTAACAGTGTTATTTGCTTGTCGTGATTAAAGCTGAAAATCACTGCAGTGTCGGTGTGTTTGAAGCAATAAGCACGGATGTTTTTCCATAGAGCAGTTCAACCTTTGGGGCAGTACGTTGGCAAACACATGCTTTAAGTTGCCCTCCTGACCTCCCCTGTAACAATTACACACCTGAAACTGGCTTTATGTGACAGACTGCCACAATATTTAAGATCTGTTGACTGTTTAAGAAACACAAACATACTGAAAAACCCTGTGAAATAAAGACGTGCTGTTAAGATCTGGAAAGAAAAAAAACCCTGTGATTTTTAAGGTGAGGTTAAACTTTAAAACTGTCATTGTGTGGGATCTTTCCTGTGTCGGATGGGTCAAAGGTCACACAGAGAGTGGCAAACACGATGACGTTGATGGAGACAACCAGACAATGACTGTTGTCAAACCATGGAACCCAGTTTGACAGACACTTTTAACAGTGGTGCATCACCAGCTCACAGTAATGTCAGGGCAAATGTGGAGTTCAAGTGGGACAAGGCATCAAATTGCATTAGAACACCGGCACTTCATTCTTTTTCCGCAAGTAGATCCAAATAGTCTGACTGTTGACCACTGTCTGGTCACTGGCTGAGGAGAAGAGGCGGTGGCGGAGTTAACAGGCAGTTTACATTCAGACTGACGTCAAGGTGAACAAACTCCTGGCAACTTCTGCTTGACTGCACTGTTTCCTGGTTGTTGGCAACTAAGTATGCACAGTAAGCATTAATAATGTTTAGTTTAGTTTTTTGTTTTTGTTTTCTGGCAGTGTGACACAAGCGACGATTTATTTTTCATTTCAAAGTGACCTTTAACAGTCTGACATCATGGGGACGGAGACAAATGAGCCCTTCGTTCATTCTGTAATGTCCATTTTATACCATGAGTGGCTGCAGCTGAGCTCTTAGCTCACTCTAAATAGTGAATGCAGTTCATTTACAGCTGATTTTAAAGCTACAGTGATAATGATTGTCAAAATATCTGTGGGTTTCAGCACTAAAATATTGACCAATAAGCAACTATTTAATGAAAGCCTCGGAAAAAATTCCTTAATTTTCAAGGCTGTGTGAGTTAAAATGCTTATTCCCAATGATGTTCCACTTGTTATCAAGTAATGTATATTGCTTTTAAAAAAACTAAAGAATTTTGAATAAAATATATATTTTTAGGGGTAGAAACAGCTAAAAAAAAAATAAATGTAAAGGTTGAAGAAGGAACGGCCTCAAAGTATTTATAAAGAACAACAATGCAAGCCACAGAGCAACTTCAGACACTTCAGAGCTGACAGTCGGAACAGGGCTGTGAATGAGTAGAGAGAGAAGCCAGTCTAGTGCTGAGAAGACTGCTGAGGCTCACGTGTCCAGACTTGTACCTCTCGTCTTTCCAATTGCTTCAACTTTGCAGCTTGGATCTACTTTCAGAGTTTATGAGAAAGCAGGCACATCAAGCCTTTATAACTCATGTAAGGCATGAGTTGACAGTTTCACTTGTAATGCTTGTAGTCTGACAAAGGGGGTGGTGAGGTTGGGGGGAGCGGGGGGGGGGGGGGGGTCACTTTGCTATAGCAAAAGAGGGTGAAGCATGTGGCTCATGCAAGATGCCGACTGGGTCCCACTACACCTGAGTTTTGAGCGGCAGCTTCAGGACTCCTAAAACTTTTCTGCCTCTAAATGGAGCGTTTGGAAAAATAGAGGTCCACTGAAATCACAAACAGACAAAAGGCAAAAAGAGAGGGAATAAGAGAGGATGGCGGAGAAAAAGAATGGGGAAGCAGGGCAGGGAGGAGGAGGGAGAGAGAAATCACAACAAGAGGCACACGGCAACAGCTGAGAAAGAAGAAGTTCAAAGTAAGGACAATGCAAAACCAACAGAGCGGTCGAATACAACATGGACACTGGAAACAACAGTGTGTGTGGGTGTGGGTGTGGGTGTGTGTGTGTAGACACTAAGCAGTAGGTCAGATCGATAGCTTGCGTGCTGGTAGCAACCTCTTCATTATTTAGGAACTGCACTAAACCTTAATGGACAGAAATCACCCAATCGCTGTTTAACTGCCTCCAGTAGTTTATTAACTGTTGTCATTAAAGTGTTTAATGTGGGAAATAGATCTCGTTTTAACTGCTATTCAATTTGAAACAGGCAAAAAAAACTACATTGACATCAGGATTTTTTTTTTAACTTCGTTTACTAATAAATATTTTGGATTTATTTATACAGTATACTGCAGATGCCAAATTATTTAACAACCACATTCAGTTTCGCAAAACAGTACAACTATTAAAATGTAAAATCTTCAAAGAATGACCACCACAAAGAAGAGAGAGAGATTTTCTAACTACCGTAGTTTAAAGCCGAGTCCTCCTACAAATAAATGAAGTAATGAGGACTTTTAGCCTCAGCCAAGGAGACAAATAACCAATGGACCTGTCTGTTATTGGTCAGTCAATGTGCGCAGTGTGCTGCCTTCTATTTATGAAGTGGCTGTGTCACCATGAAAGTGCCCCACCGCCACCACTGGTGTTTCAATATAGACAACAACCGCTGTGAAGAACATTTTAAAAACACCGTCAATTATCGGAAAACCTCAGACAGCTCGTTTTGTTTCTGAGTAATCCAAGTTCATGAAATAAACCAAAATAAACTTTAAAGCTCCCAGAGGGATAAAAAAAAAAAAAAGAAGTCTATTTTCTATTTCAAATTTGCCTTTTTAAATTAATTTCTGGATTTTAAAGGAAGTTTCAAAACGTCAGATTTTAGAGCAACAGGGATTTTTATTTTTTATCCACGCGTTCCGTTGTCAGTACTCACCTTACCAGTGATGTCATTCACAGCTACATGAACAAAAACTGAAGCTTCCTCCATACCTTCCAGGTACACGTGACGGTAGCCTACACACACACACACACACACACACACACACACACACACACACACACACACACACACACACACACACACACACACACACACACACACACACACACACACACACACACACACACACACACACACACACACGAAAACTTCAGTGTCAGTGTTTCCCAATGAACAGAGACTAAATTTCATTTCATTCAGCAGTTTTCCTCTTCAACTCTAATCACCAAGCTCTGCTCTGCATTCCACCTGTTTTGAGCGTCATTCATATTTTGTAGAGAACAGCAACATTTGGTCTCTGCAGCCATTCAGAGAATATCGTGGAAAAAAACAGCATGGCTGTGTTTGAAGAGTGGCCTGGGGGGGTTCCAAGGGCTGGTTGCTGGTGGCACGCATGCTTCCCCCCTAAATCTTTCATTAACGCGCTGAATACCCGTCTTTGAACAACAGCCTCACGACGTACTTGGAACGACAGTCTATTGAGAAGAGGCGTCCTCCCACTGCCTTACCTGGCATCATGCTGTTGAAGGCAATAGTCCGCTGGCCGATGAAATCTTGACCAATAGGATCATGATCCCACACCAGGAAGCGCACCAGGGTCAGTTCGGGCATGTGGACGGTGAAGACCAGCGTCTCCTCCCACATAGGGTTGAAGCCTGCAGGGAAAAGAAGGTTGAAAAGTGAGAGAAAGCGAGTGGGATGGATGCTGCATGGAGAGCCAGAAGAGCGGCAGTGCCAGAGGACAGTGAGTGAGGACAGTGAGTGAGGACAGTGAGTGAGGACAGTTCAGGACAGAGACAGACGGCTCAGCACTCATTAATTATTGAGAGGTTAGCGAGCGGATGGAGAGGAGCCGTGGATGGAGTGGAGCCGTGTGTGTGTGTTGCTTGAATCATCACTTATCGATCAGGACACACACACACACACACACACACACACACACACACACACACACACACACACACACACACACACACACACACACACACACACACACACACACACACACACACCAAAGAAACTCTGTGGACTATGATTGCCTAAGGATTTTAATACTAACCTTAGCAAATGAAGAGCAAAAGAAAATAGAATTCTGCTCATCATCCAAGGCATCACACACAAACGTGTGCCTCAGGTTGGAGTAAAGCTCATGATTTTATTTTACACATGAGCAGAGGACAAGCTTGGATTCCTCCACCAAGGTCAAATGCAATGAAAAGAGCTGCGAGCTGCTACAGTGTGTACAGGGTCAGGTGGCAGTGGGATAGGCTGCCATAAGCGACTGCAATATGGCTATATAATATAATAATATTATAATATTATATCAATATATAATATTGCTATATAAGCAAAGAAAGCTGCTAAAATGTTCAGCTTATTAACACCACAAACCCACAAACTCAGAAAATTATTATAAAATTTGTCAATCAAAGTTTTTTTTAAGCTGCAAGACCCGATCAGCAAATATTCTAATTGTCTGGGTTATTTGGAAGGGAGGGATGGGGGGGGCAGAATGGAGTATGAGTGGAGTGTCGCTGTATTTGTGTATTCATTTATGTCAAGTGTAATGTATTATATGATGTATTTATATAATGTAACGTTTAAGTGTGTGTACTTCTAAGCTTTATGGAGCCCAGGAAGATTAGCTGGCGTTCTGCGTCCGCTGATGGACATCCAAAATCAAACTAAAACTGAAGCTAAACCTGTGTTTAAGCGGAAATGACCAGAAGGTAACAAAACTGAAGTGACTAGTTTATAAAGATATAACAGCAGTAGTTAAAGCGCACTCAATAAAAAAAAATATCAAGACGGTAAAACAGGCAGCAAGTCACCGGCACATCACTTCACCAACTCACCATTATCATCCACAACTCTGGTCTGCTCCTTGCAGCAGTCGCCCGGGAGGCCAATAATCTCCACCTCCACAAAGGGGTCAATGATCTAGCGGACAAGTGAAGACAGCATCAAGGTGGAGTCCGGAACAACCCATCAACCATCTCCCATCTCTCATGTTAGAAGCCACTGCACTGTTTTATCCTCAGGTTGACTGGAGGTACAGTTTGCAGCATGCTAGGTTGTAGCGTGGCTTGGAATTTCTACTGTAATGTCGAGGTCTACTTCGACTCTACTGTAATGTTTTCACGATCTCAAAGTTACAATGGGCAAACCTGAAAGACACAAGAGTCACTGAACAAGCTGTGATATTAGAACTTACACTCCCTGCTCTGCCCATTTATTATTATCTATATATAAGAAACCCTGTGTGCGTTGCCATGCACTGCGTCAGCCAGCCACTGAACTCGGTCCTGTTCTACCTCTCCTCTGTCTCCCAGCATTGAATCTTTGGGTTTGGGCAGCTGTTGTCCACTGATGATCTTCAACACCAGCTGTTTCTTCATCTGACCCGGCACCGGGTCCTCCAGGTTGGGGTTAAAGGCACCTGCAGGAGAAAAAAATAAAAATGAAATCATCCTAAGTGCCACACACACACACACAACAAGAGAGGTGAGTGGAAAGTTAGCCAAGTTACGAAATGACTTTATTATCCAAGCAAAGGGAGGGACTGGAACTCATCCCTGGTCTATGAGACAATAATGGTGATAGCTGAATATACGTCACTGAGAATAAGATAGTATTTTATTTGTTTGACATCATAAAATGAAAGCTATAAAATACAATGGAATAATGAACTAATGAGTTTTACGTAACTAGCATAACAAAAAGAGGCATTACACTCGTGCTTTCCCACACTTACAACTTGAACTGCACTGAAATGACTAGAGGATTGTTTTTTGCTGCCAACCTTCACACATGCAGTCAGGCTTGAGGATGTAGCCACAGTTGCCATTGCTGTAGAACTTGGCTCTGTTGAGCTGGAGAACTCTGCCCTCCGACTGGTAGTTGAGTGCAACTGAAAGCAAAGATTCTGGTTAGATTCTGGTTATTCCCATGAAGCCTGGCGTTGCCTGCCGAGTCTGTTAACGAAGTGAGCAGCTGAGCGGTGGACACTCGGCGGCTGCTGAGGGCTCTGATGCGTCCTCACCCAGCTGGCAGCCGGCGTTCCAGAAGGGCTGCGGGTTGAAGTTGGAGGAGTCGACGCGGTACGAGGACGGGTAGATCCGGGACAGCTGCTGCTGGTTGAAGTGGATGAAGGAGGTGGCTTTCTGTTGCATCACCTGGTGGGCTTTGGTCTCACTCAGTGACGACACCTGCCAGCTACAGTTGGCTGTCAGAGGAAACACGCAGACTCAACATGCAGAAGGTCTTCAAGGACAACACAATGGATGCAAACTGCTGAGACGTGTTTTTCATTTGTTTTGTTTTTCAGGAAATGAAATTTGTCGTTTAGTTGTGTTTATTTGTTTTTTGCAGGGGTGTCATGTGTTTGATTGAACAAGACAACAGTCATGTCTTGAAGAACTTCTTGCTATTAAAGTTTAAACTGAATTTGAGCCTCGGATGAGCAAAGCAGTGAGAGCGCCTGTCTTACCTTGTGCCTCGATGTCATAGAGACCCACAGAACAGGTGTATTTGACCAGGTCAGAGAGGGCTCTGGATAACTTCATTGTCTTCTTCTTTCTAGGAAGGGTGACAGATACACAGAGTGTGAGAAGCTGACACCTGCTGCAATGGGAATCTGCAGAGGAACTTCCTCCAAAGGCTGAAGACTGAAACATTCTTCCTGTTTAACTACGATGATTCTACAGTGATGAAGAGTGAGGCCGTCCTCTCTGTTTTCAACTCTAGAATGTGAGAGCTGGAAAACAAAACAGCTGCATTCACAGCAAGTCTCCTCAACCAATTACTTTAGCAAATTATCATCATTCAAAATGTTTAATCATATGTATGCGCACATATGTATATATATATATATATACACATACATGTATATATATATATATATACACATACATATATATATATATATATATACACATACATATATATATATATATATATACATATACATATATATATATATATATATATATATATATACATATACATATATATATATATATATATATACATATACATATATATATATATATATATATATACATACATATACATATATATATATATATATATATATATATATATATACATATACATATACATATATATATATATATATATTTACATATATATACATACATATATATATATATATATTTTTTTTTTTATGTGTGTGCATTTACAGGTACTACCCGAAAAATTTGAATATCAAGTAAAAGTTGTTTTATTTTGGCAATTTAACATAAAAGATGAAAGCAACACATTGTTATAGAGTAAATTATTATAATTTTTTTTTAAGCTGCAAGATCATATATAATGTCCCATTCACCTTTTTAAGTTGAATTGCAGAAATACAGCAACCTTTTCAGGATATTCTGATTTTCTGGGTAGCACCTGTAAGTATGGATATCTTCCGTGCATAAATGAGGGGCATTGATTGGGGATTAATTTGAGATTTTTTTTTTTTTCAACCTTCATCTCAGTAATGGCTAAAACGAGACGCCGCTCCGTGAGTGTGAGTCCGCACTGCAGTGAGTGTTGAGCGTACTTGTTGTGGTGCGCAGGGGCGCGAGAGGCGCTACTGGTGCTCTCCTGGTCCGTGTCCGTGTCCTCAAAGCTCGACGACTTCTTCATCTTGCTGGTCTTTTTCTGCGGAGAGGACGATCGGTGCCCGCTCAAAATCTTTCACCGCAGCGCCAGACAACAGACGAGACAAAATAAAACCTGCTTCCGCAGCTTTAAGCGAAGAGAAGTGAAAATTCCAACCTTGCGCTTGGAGAAGCTCCCGATGAAGGAGCGGCCGGTCCGTTTGTTGCTGCTTGGATTGGCCTCGTCGGCCGTGTCGGCTCCATCCTCACTTTTATCCTGAGGAGACGGAGAGACGTGGAGTGATGTTGATTCAATCATTCAAATTGGCCCGTCCATGTTTCAAGTTACGGGGTGGGTCAGCAAACTGGGCAAAATCATTACCAAACTCTGTACTAACTGTCTGTGGTTTAGGAAAATGAAGCAATACTGTTTGTATACAAGTTTCTAATACAATCATTTCAGTAACGGAAACGTTTCTACCTTGGAGCTTGTTTTGTCATTGTCTTTGCCAGCAGGGGGCAGCGCAGCGATGGTGAAACTGTCCGGGTCTTCTCGGTCTCTGATCTTCGACTCCTTCATCAGGCTGTCTAACTTTTTCTTGGCCATATTCTCCACCTGCTTCCTGTTGGCTGATGTCTGAAGAGGAAGTCACACAAACAGCGAGTCAGTGATGGTTGTGATGATTAAAAGTCAATCAAATGAGAACAGAGGAAAGCATTGGAACGTTTGAACATCTTCCAGGCTAAACTTGACAGCCCAACTTCCTGACAGCGCCTGAGTTCATGGAAATCACAGTTGCAGTCAGTCACAAGTTGATCTGCATGTTGTCAATGAACTGATGAAGGTCACCAAACTAACTTCAACAGACGTGACGGTCTGAAGTGGGAAAAACAGGGCTCCGTCAGGCAACATTTTCTTTCATATTACTCTATAGACACCTCGGCTATGCGCCTCATTTCCAAGCGGCAGCGGATTAAAGAAACACAGATACGGCAGCCAGTCGTTATCTTCCTGGTTTGAACATGGATCACATTGGCATGTTTTCCTGATGAAGATGCATTTGTGCGGAGGTGCGGCAGGTTTAGACACAGAGAAAGCATGCTGCTACTACTACTACTACTGATGACAAATGGCTTCATGCATTTAGACAGTGATGTTAATTTCAAAAGTCAGTGAAAGGCACAAACCTCCAAGACCTCCAAGACCCCTGGGACTGAGGGAGGATTCTTAGCGCAAAACTGTCATCATAATAATAA
Organism: Nelusetta ayraudi; assembly: GCF_046127955.1. NCBI lineage: Eukaryota > Metazoa > Chordata > Actinopteri > Tetraodontiformes > Monacanthidae > Nelusetta > Nelusetta ayraudi. Next base: position 8,753,321 of record NW_027466120.1, on the reverse strand, counting down.
TGATGATGATGACAACTATTCTTAATGATCAATGATGTCATCAAAACCAGAAAAAGAGAAAGGAACGAGCCTCGTAGATTTAAATCAAGGATTTAAATCTATCGAGGGAGGAGTTTCAAGGCAAACGGTGTGAGAGAGCAAAGCATTTTTTTATGGTTCAGGTAGAACATTCAAGTTTTCTACGTGTTTGGCCAAGTCAGTATTCCAGAAGTAACACAGCAGAAAGCAACACACAGACTTTATTTATGTGTGCAAAATGATGATATTATTTATTTCCAAGAACAATAATAATAATAATAATAATAATACTACATTTCATCATTATTATTATTATTACTATTATTGTTATTATTGTGCTTTGTGCTAGAGGCAATATATAAGCTCTTGTCATTGACATTGACTGGCATTTCAATCAAAACTGACAAAAGAACTTCATTGCCACTGTCACGTGCGAGGCTGCTTTAATAAATTAAAGTGAACCTTAAATCGCAAGTGAAAATGTACATGCTCAATTCAACCAGCAGGTGGCAGAGTTTATCCATTAAGCAGTTGAATCCACAGTGAAGGAGGTTTTGGTTGGTATAAAAGTGCTTCTGTTGCTGACATGGAGCAGTGCAACACAATATAAACACATTGAGACGTGTAATTCTATTTATGTCTTCAAAATTATAATTGGTGGCCATGAATGTTGAAATGTGCACTGCGTATTCCAACAGCAAATGTAAAGTAGTGTTTTGACTGCTGGGTGTCTCTTGTACTTACACAGCATTTACATACACGCTGGCGCTGGTGTGTGGTGACACTGCGTATGAATTATTAACAACAGTTTTCATTGGTGTGAGTGACCGCCCAATGAATATCGTGTTCTCTACAATTCACGCCGAAACTGTTTTGGTAGAAACACTGAAATGGCATTTTTGCTCAAATATATTTGTTGATTTCTGATTTTGATATCGATAAGGAAAGACTACAGGGAAAAAAGGGTGATGTAACAAAGTGATGAAGAATCTTAGGTGCATTAGAAAAGGGGAAAAAAAGCAACTTCCCAATCCCAAAAATAAAATCTTTTACAGGCAAGATGAAGAAAGAAAAGGCTAAAAAACAAATATATATATATATATATATATTGGATGAGAATAGGTTTTTCATACAATACCTTCCACTGTGAAAGACGCAAGGAAGAGTTGGGGAGAGGGAGACGTCAGACAGGAGAAGAAGACAGAGGGAAATGAGAGCAAACACAGAATGAAAGAGACTGGAGACAGCATCATAGGACAAATCACAGAGGCACGACAAGAGCTAACAGCTCGCGACATTTAACAGCCGGGAACGGGATGCAAAATTTCACTCATCGACTCGACACCGGGACTCTGCCGAGCGTCAGACGCGTGGAGGAGGCGAGAGAAGATCAGAGGGGAAACGTACGTCTCCGTTCATCAGCTTGCAGTCGTCCTCCATCTCGTCAGCGCTGTCCTCGTCGGAGACGTCGCCCTCCTCGGCGTTCTCGTCAATGTTGGGTGGCAATTTCTTCCCCTGGTGGTGGTGGTGGGGGGGGTGGGGGGTGAGGGGGGTGGGGGGGGTGAAACACACATGTTAAATGGTTCAAAACAAACAGATGTGACTGACAATTTATTTTGTTGTGTCCGGGGGGGATAAAAAAAAAAAGGACAGCCCCTATATTATTATCAGGATTATAATAATTACATCCTGATTGGAGTGCAGACAAGAACATTTTGTCAGAAGTCACTTCCTCCCAGGCGCTGCGCTGCTGTAAAAGATGAGCTTTTAATTCTGTCCACCGATTCCCTCGACTGCCTCGGTCTTTAAAATGAAATGGGCATCTTTTAGAAACAAACAAACAACCTTTTCACAGCGATATAAAGCCCAGGGGAGGGGAGTCTGCTCAAATTGCTACAGTTCAAGTCGAGTCTCAAGGCCTTACCATCGAGGAAAAAAAATCAGACCAAAGTCTGAGTCCATGACTGGAGAGCTTCAGAGGTTCAGTGCGGAACATTTGGAGGTTTTGAAGAACAAACAGCAACATCACAAGGTTGATTGATAGATTGAGGCGCTCTTTCACTGATGTCCCCTTTGGGACTCCGTACCTTCCCTCTCCTCAACACGGGTCTATTTGTATTGTACTGTATTTGTGCACTTTGAGATTTGACCACAAATGTAAAGTGTGTTACAAATAAAATCTATTATTATTACTATTATTATTATAGGAACCGGATACCGGACTGGCAATATGGCGGCAAGCCGATTCCTCCCAGTGGCCCATCGAGGTACTGCAGCAGAAAAATCCCATGGGCAAAATTTTTTCCCCACAGAGTGCAATACAAAAGGAAAGCCCTTTAAAACGGCTGGCAGGACGACTGCGACCTGAAACGCGATTCATAGCAAATCTTTTTATTGTAGAAAATCAGTGAACTACGGTGGCCTGCGCAGACAAACCTGGATACCTCGCCTCACCTTCTTCTTCGCTGCTTTATTTCAAAACGCGAGTGTTGACCCTAAATATGAAAGGAGCTGGATTGTCTACACCGGACCTTTAACACTGTTCAGAATGGTTCGTGCAGCACCAACATACTGGTGTCGGGTGTAAGACAGGTGTGATAAACAGGTAGTGCTGCTGGTCTAACAGCTGGTAGACAGTTTAAGTTTTTTTTGTCGTCAACCCGGCATTAGCAAGCCGCCACCTGGTGTCCATAAAGCCTCATTAACCTCAATACTGTCTCCTGCTACTGCTAACTGAGGACTGCTGCCCCACCTCAAGGTGTCCCCCATGCTGTGCTGGTTAGCCTGGCATGAACCATGTTCTCGCTGCCGGGGACGACTGCTGCACAAGTTTGCACTGGTTTGACCATGAGCTTCCTGGTCCACTCAGATGTGCAACACAGTGTCAGCTCATTTCCATGTGGCCAATTGAATTCCACAGGGAGGCAGTGTGTCCCCGTTTCTACCGAGGGTTTGCAGGGACGCTCTGCATCTGAACATCTCAACGTGCGGAACTGCTTGTGACGTTGGAATCTTAAGTATGTGCAAGTAACTCGGCTGTGTGCTGTGTACTCTCCATGTAGCGCTGGGTTACAGCAGCTACGCTCTCGTGGTGCACAGAATGTGACATCCAATGCAAAGTGATACAGATCAACGTTATGTTTGTAATGAAAAAATAAAATAACAAAACAGGACAGCTGGAACTTTCAGCACAGCAATCTACTAAAATCCATCCATTTTAAAAAAATGTTTTTCAAAATTTACATTCAATTACTGAATTTCTCTGACTTTGTCATCACTGAACACGGCAACCAGCCGCGACTGCTCGACTCTGGAATCAGCACTTCTCACTGAGCTTTGCTCAATTGCCCCTGCACTCATTTTTCTCACCACATACAATCAGAGAATCAACTGCTTAGGAAAGCTGGATGGTACCTTGACAAGGATCTTGCCCCTCAGATTTTCTGGGGAAGGCAGCCGCCCGGTCCCGTCAGCTTTGATGTTGGCCAGGTCCAGTTTGTCTCCGAGGATTTCAATCAGATACTGGGCCATCTTCTTCTGCTGAGGAACACTGCAGTGGTTCTCTATGGACAGGATGACCGGGTAGCTGAAACGTGATGACACAAACAACAAGATGATTATTGTGCCGACGTGAAAACTTGCTACAAACTCATCTGTGGAACTGCGCGTCCACAATGACATTTTCAAAAGCACACGGTAAAGGAGAGGAGACGCCCACGAAGCGAGCGTTCTTCAAGCGAGCGTTCTTCAAGCGAGCGTTGTTCATCAATTTACTTGAAGAGACAGGATCTAAAAATAGAGATTCTCACTTCAGACTGCATGCGTGTCAATGGGATTAGCACGCTCTGACACCGTACGAGGGGAAGTCTGCGTGTTCTTCTCTATATGCGTGACTGTGCTGTGCTGTCGAATATCTGCAGATTTCTTTGCAGGCTTTACGTTAATATTTATGGATATTATTTCGTCTGCTGCTGGGAGATTAGATTACGGAAAGAACGACCAAAAGTGGCGAAATTCAAATATCTCCCATAGACACAAACTACGCACAACGAAATAATCCAAAAATACACATAACAGTGCAACCTTGTATTTGATGTGTGATTTGGTGGTGCATCAAGAAAGTGAGAACAATTGACTCACCGCCTACATAGAAACTCAAGTCACAGAAGCAAAGTCGAGCGGAGAGAAGCTTTCAAGCTAAACTGAGTGTGAATTATTTTAACTGTCAAAGACAGCGTGGCTGCATTAAGCCATGGCAGTCTGCGCTGGTGTTGCATGCATCACTGGTCTGTTGCTGCATCCCAGTCAAACAAGGCAGCAGACTGTGGAAGGAAACACTGCAGCGTGTGCTGGTAGCATGAAGCTGAAGCGCGCGCACACACACACACACACACACACACACACACACACACACACACACACACACACACACACACACACACACACACACACACACACACACACACACACACACGTCTTGTCGGTTTATTTATGACAAACCGTGGAACGTGCGTGCGTGCGTGTGTGTTTGTGTGTGTGAGAGAGAGCTTTTTCACCGTGCGTCAGTCAGAAATGTGAGCCGGTCAGAAAACTCACCCCAGAGAAAAGTGAGAAAATGTGAGTGCAAAGCGTGCAAACTCACTCATTCTTGATGAAGGCATATTTGTTGATGGTCTCTATGACGTCTTTGAAGAGGATCTTAGACGTCAGTGTGTAGCCATGGTGAACGATGGGCTCACCATCCTGGCCATCCCAGCAGTCCACTGTGGAATCAGGAGAAAAAAAAAACTTTCATGCAGGTGTAAATGATCTATCCTTTTTTTAAATTCACTAAAAAGAAATGCAAAATGCTTGCATTATTTATTTCTTTTTATAACTCCATAAACTCTAATCTATCACATTACTGTGTTACATTGTATATTATCTATATACCTATTGTGTTATTCATTGTTTGTTCACATTCACTATTATCTAAGTTTAAGCAACATTTTTAGTCTCATCGTAGAATAAATTGATAACAGCGACAGTAATTTGCAAATTAATACATTCTGAACAGCAACTGTAAAATTCAGCTTTACAACAGAGACAGCAGCAAACTCAAAATTCCAGATCTCATCCTAAAATCTTCAACCCCGACATTAACGGCAGGTCAGTGTTTGTCCAAGTCGCAACGGTGCAGCAGTGGACTCGGACCTTCAACACAGCGACAGCCGGCCTGGAGCACCCAGGCGTACATGTCCACCCTGGACTGCGACATCAGCTGGTCTCCCATCAGGTAGGTGTTGTGCGAAGAGGCAATAAAGTAGCTGCACAGTGGCCGATTCATGTCCTGGTTCACACTGTAGTGGTCCGGGTTGAAAATGTCCCCAGCTGGGCTGCGCATGTAGTTGGTAAAGCCTGCAGTGGAGAACATCAAGTCAGTAATTAGGACGGCTGGGAGTTTGACCTCCTCGCTCCACGCTTTGTCCTTTTGAATTGAAAAGTTTCCCCTGCTGTGAATCCGGCGGTCGAGCTCAGATTGACAAAACCGCAGTAAAATGTAAAGGACTGCTTGATTGATTGAACTAGTTTGACATGTGCACTGGTTAGTAGTACCAGTTTACGAGTCGCTTCAATCCTTTGATACAAACATCATGCAGTCGTTGCTCCTGAGGCATAATGAAGCACAGAATGCACTGTGATGGGAAATCTTCTGGCACCAAAGAATTTGGTCGACAATATAAATAAAGCAGCAGCTCTTTGCTAATTTGACCCCGGGGCAGATCCACACCACACACACAGCGCTGCAGGCAGCTCCATTTGAAATACAAACAAGCAAAATGAACAACTAATGACCTGCAAAACACTTGCAAAGTCAAAAGTGAGTTCTAGAACAAAAAAGCAACTCACCATCAATTCCCAAAACTCCTTGCTTTTGGTTTTCAGAGCAGGGCTCAAATTTGTTAATGATCTCCAAGCAGTGGTCCTTGGTCACCTTGGTCATCTAGAAGTGAGGAGATTGTGACATGTTGACAAGGTGACATGTTTTTTCCTGACAGACAGCTGGAAATAACTGCAACTCCACTGGATTCTGAAGCATCGGCTGCTAAACGTTCCCTACGCGTCACGTCAGTGTCCATCCTGCAGCAAAGTCAAACCGTTTACCAGGCAGCTGTGATCTGCAGGGCACCGATAGGCTAATCACAGCCGCTGGGAGGGAGGGGGGAGGGGGGGACATGTACTGTGTTTCTGGGACATTTAAAAGAGCAGGGTTCTAGTGTAGCAATGGCATGCGTCATTTCTAAAGGGTTATTTACATTAAAAAAAAATAATAATAATAATTAAAAAAAATCCCAAATCCTGCAATTAATGTATTAATTTGAGGCAAATGTTCCAAATGATGCTGAACATATTTAAACCTGCCATCCATCTGACCATAGATAGCACATCTAGGCATCTTTGTCATTACCCAGATGTGAGACTTGCTTGTGAAGAGCAAACGACTTCCAGGAATTCAGTCTCATCTTCCATCAAAAGCTTAAACTACGACAGCATCACTAGCTCCTATTAAAACCACTGCAGTTGGAATTCTTTAACCGTCGCTCTGCAGCGCTTTCGGAAAAACCTCAACTTGATACGACGCAGGAATATATACATAACCGTCCGTCTTTGTAGCGGTTTCAAATTTCCCAGTCCGTGCGGAAATAACAAGCACCTTTTGCTCATTCTGGAGGAACCGGGTCAGGTCGTCTGCGTCCAGGTGGTCCTTCAGGTTGCTGTAGGTGAGCATGAGCAGGTAGAGATCCCGACGGGTTGACATCATCTTGTAGAAGGAGCAGAACTCCTCGAAGCCCAGCGTGCCCTGGTTGTCGTCGGTGTCAGCCTCCTGCACAGCCAACACCACACCGCCACCAGACACATTGTAATGTTTAGCATTTACACTGCAAACCTGAAATAATACAGATTTAAAAAAATAAAGGAAATTCTGGTCATTTCTGCTTGTGCATGGTTTCGGGTGAGACGATCTTCTTTCTCCGCTCTGGTTCGTGAGAATATACTGTCATCTTGAGGGACGCACAAACACACTGTGTTGCTTATTGTTAATAAAACAAAAGAAGAAAAGTCAATTCTTGTCATTCCTGTGCTCCTATATATACAGGTAGTACCCGAAAAACTGGAATATCCAGTAAAAGTTGTTTTATTTTGGCAATTTAACATAAAAGATGAAAGCAACACATTTTATTGAGCCATTCCACACAAACTGACATCCCAAGCAGTTCCTTGTTGTAACTTTGCTGATTAAGATTTTCAGCTTATTAAAACCACAAACCCACAAACTCAGAAAATTATTATAAAATTTGAGTTGTTTTTTTTTTTAAGCTGCAAGACCTGATCAGCAAAATCCAAAGAAATTAAAACTTGAAATATATTGACTTGCATATTATTCCTTTATATAATCACGTTCACATTCACCTTTTAAGTTGAATTGCAGAAATACAGCAACCTCTTCAGGATATTCTAATGTTCAGGGTAGCGCCTGAATGTGTTGCAAGAGACGTCATCTTGCTGAAACGTCCACTTCTGATGTGAATGGAGCGTGCATGTGCAAGCATGCGTGTTTCCACGTGCACGTGTAAATATGAAAATAAACTGCACTTGGAGACCTCAGACTGATTCATCACACAATACAGTGCATCAGCTTTTTTTCCACCACTGTATAGGAAACACTTCAGACTTTTTGGTTTTGTTTTGACGGCCGTTGAAAGGCTTCCACTGTTTTGCACACACAAAAAGAACCCCAGGTTAGTGCAGCCCCCCCCGCAGTGGGTCAGGCCACGTGCCTGTGTCATCCTGCGCTGGGTTTTTAGCAGGCAGTCAGCGACTGACTCCATATGCCGTGCTGCACTGAGAGCGGCCACGCACTGTAGGGCAGTGATATTTTGGCTTGTTAGCACGTGACCTCTGAGCTGCCCGCCGCACTCCCCACGCTGGGCAGTGAACTGTGCAGCGCAGCGTGAGAGGCCGCTGCAAACCGACAGCCTTCTAATGCTTCCTTTCAATGCAGATGACACTCAGGGTTTCTTTCTGCCTGCAAAAAAATCCTAAATAAGTCAATGAATAAATAAAGATTCTCGCTACCGTCCCTGAGCGCGTCCTCGTGAAATACATACTCAGGTTTTCTGGATGATAAAAAAAATATTATTATTCTGGAGAAGAATCTGAACCTGATGTTAATTTTCTTCAGCGTTTCTATGGAATTGTGAATTTGACGTCATATAAATCTGCTGTGTGGGTTCTCCGGCTTCCTCCCACAGTGCAAAAACATGTGAGGTGAATCTGGAAACTCTAACTTGTCCGTAGGTGTGCATGTGAGAGCGGACAGTTGTTAGTTTCTATGTGGCCCTGTGATGAAGTGGCCAGGCTCCAGCAGACAGAGGCGCTTTTCTCATTTAGGGCGGAGACGATGAGAAGGAGCGCCGCTGCCTTCGCCGGTTCTTAGTGGACAGGAAACATCAGTCTGCCTTTATTGGCTTCCATCCGTTAGCAGGCTGGCGCTCTGTGTTTTAGCTCGGCAGCTGATAACAGAGACATAACAGACCCAAACAGTGGCAGACATCCACTTGTACTTCTGCAAGCCTCCACTAGGGGAGGCTTCCGTGCTCTTAGTGATGACTGAGAACGTAACTGAACTGGATTCATCCAGCTAGCGTTCTCCAGTGCTGAGGGTTGTGGCTGCTGCCGGTGCCTGACCTCACAGTCTTTGGGTGCAGGTGAGGTCACACCCTGGCCAAGCTCATCATGGCAGGGCCACATGGACAGAGGCAACCGCCCACCCTTGCAACCAGACTGATTCATTATTTGTTAATGTCGTTCCGTCTCTCCTGCTTCATGCCGTCTAGAGAAGTCTAAACAGACACAATGAATAATAGTGTAACCATCCAAGTTGAACTGAATACGTTGGTTTACAAATTACAAAACAATTGGAAAATATCACGTCAAACATGCACTCAGCACTTCATGTTTTTATTTATTATAGCTTTGTGTCTGTTTTTTTGTTTTTTTTTCGCTGTCTGCTTTTTATTGTTGGAATGAATGTAATGCAGCTCACCACCTGAATTTCCTTTGGGATTAATAACGTTTGATCTAATCTAATCTAATCTATTGGATTTACAATATTAAGTCAATGTTTATGATTCCCATTGTCTGCATACCTCTGCCAGTCATCTCAACTTCTCTTTGGAATAATGATATTACTACTATCTACTATTCTCTCATTGATGCACCTCACTGGATTGTTTTTATCATCATTCTGTTTTAGAAAAAAAAAAATTCAATTTCATTTTTGTTTTTTCTCTCTGTAACAAGAAGAAAACTTGCAATGGTGTGCATTTTAAAAAGCAACGTATGGTGCCGTGCACACACGATACTGCCCCAGACTGACAGCCACAGTGACAGAGTGAATACAGGTCAGGCCTGCAGGTCTACAGGTCTCCCCGGCTTCCTTTCAAGTAGGTTAAGACGAGGAATTGGCCCGCCAGACCGTCAACACGCAGGTCGGCCCCTGACGTCGTTGACCCGGCATTACACCAGAGGCCATCTGTGTCCCTGCACAAGCATATGGGCGGCGGCGCTGCTAGCGAGCCGGCTAGCAGGAAGCTTAAACAACACGCTTAACGTGGCAACGTCTTAATCCTATAATGCAAAGGACAGTAAGCGGCTGAGCAGTGTGTTAGCCAACATCTGCAGCCACAGCAGTGGACAGTCAGTGTCTGCACTGCTTACTCATTCACACTGCTCCCAAGTGATGCAATAATCCCATTGAATGGGGTGGGTGTCATCATTTAGTGCTCATTAGCTGCAGACTTCTTGTTGTTTTGGGCCGTTTTAGGAGCTGCCAGTGTAAATAAAGCCTTCCCACCTGTGATTGATTGGACAGCCGTGCTTAGTGGTGAGTGGGTTGGAATCAGCAGCAAACCCAAACACTGAATCTACTCTATTTAAACTGAACTTCCCTCAGCAGGGCTTCTCCTTCCCCACACTGACTGGCCTGGGGAGAATTTCTTCAAATGTTCAGTGAGGTGCAGCGACTTCAAATATCGATTTGCTGATTGATCATGGAAGGTTTAAGTCGTGAATGTCTTCCCAAAGCGGTTTCTACTTAGCAACATCAGTGCAGGGCGCATTGAAGCACAGGAAGCACAGCAAGCAGCCTGGTGTTGAACAAATGCTCTGGTCTGTTGCAGGACATCAATGTCACCACACTGTTGTGTTTCTCTGTTTCAGTCATGAAGAGACCCCGTGTCATAATGTGATGTATATTCCCAGTAGTGAGCTGCATATCAAGGCACACTTGATTAGCAACTGTTTGGTCAGTTGGTGATTGACGACCTCCTGTTTTTAGCAAATGTGCCCAACATGGGATTAATAAATGTCTGCCATTCTATTTGCTCCTTACACTTTGATGCACCACAAGCTGGGAAAACGTCACACGGCAAAAGCAAATGTTAAACCTGAATAACAATAATTAGTTTATAAATTGTTTTAAGGAATGAAGATCATTCTCTAATCGATGAAGCTGTTTTAGATCCACTGGAAAACCTGCAGGGAGTTTTGTCACTGCCATGAGGGAAAGACAGAGTTTAGAATTTAGACTCTGCGGTGCCGCGGTGGCAGAACCGGACCGCTGGAGCCGGGACGTTTGCACGCTGCCTGGAGACCACCGAGTGCCGGCGGTGCTTCTCATACCTTGAACATCTGCTTGACTTTCTGGCGCGGCAGGTTGACGTTGAGCTTGTGGAGGAGCTGGAGTACCTCGCCGATGCTCAGACTGCCGTCGCCGTTCTTGTCGGCCTCGGCGAAGGTCTGTTTCAGCCACGTGACGACGCGGAGCGGTCAAGGAAAGCAAGCGCGACGAGCCGAGACGCGAGCGACACTTTAGAAGGCCCGCGAGGTTCAACCGGAGTCCGCCGGTAAAAGGATATTGGTCCCGGGTGCGCTGGCGTTTGGCCAGGCTGTCCTCGTCGCTGATGCCGGCCATCAAATATTTCAAGCCCGTGATCCAGGTGCGCGCCTCCTCCCCGGTCCCAGACACCAGGTCCAGGGACGCCATGTGTTCTCCATAGTAGAGGCTGAAGCAGCAGTTGGGGTCAAAGCTGCCCTCGGCGTAGCGCTGGAAGATCTCCGACTGCTTCCCCTCGCACACCTCCCGGATGGAGTCGATGGAGACTGATGGAGCAATCAGACAGACGATCACATGGAGCGGTAACAGAGTTGAAAAGAACGGCCACCTGGAGCAGATTGTACAGAGAGCAGGACGGCATGGGGAAAAGTTCCCAGCGGGCCTGAGGAGAACCGATCTTTTAGTTTTGGTGCTTCACTGTGGGAGGAGCCTCTGTCGACCTTGCATGCACTGCAGATAGGAAGCGACCCTGCAGAGTCTTCCCCAATCCCTGCAGGCTCGCTCCAACCGCCACTGCCTCCACAGAGAGAGAACACCTTGCAAAGAAGCACTAATGACCTCCTGGTTGACCTGTGGCTGCTCCACCAGGACAGAGTGGGCTGCTGCTCACACAGAAGTTGCCGCTGTATTTACAAGCCATTCAGATTTTTTGGAGTTTGGGGTTTTTCTGCTTTACAAGCAAAGGTTTGTGATGAGATTTAGATATGGCCATCCACTGTTACAAACTTTTCCTCATAGCAGGGATCTCTCGCTCTCTCTCTCTCTCTCTCTCTCTCTCTCTCTACCTTGTCACTGGGGACATGGAATCACCCCAACAGAAGCTTTAACTCTGCCCCTAGTGGCCGACCGTCTACGAGAGCGGAGCCAATTGAATGGGATGTGAGAGGACGGTGGATTAAGAGAGATGAAGCCGTGCACCGCCTGCCACCCCCCCCTCCCCCCCACCCCCCCCTCCACACACCCACACACACACACACACACACACACACACACACACACACTCTAATGTGTGAAAGTCGATTAAAGCCAGTATCACTCATTTGGCTGTTGGGGGGGGGGGGGGTAAGTTATAATATAGCCTTTAGCATGTTTGATAAATACACTGATTAATAACAGCTAACTGGTGATCTGTAAATGATTTCAGCAGCATGTGCAGAGGAGACGCTGCTATTTGGGCAGATTAATGTTGAGGAATAATTAAGTTGACTTAAGAAGCTTATTAACTGTGTGGCTACAGAGCAGAAAGACCAACAGTAACCAGCCCTGCAGACACACAAGGAGCTGCTTTTTTTTTTCCACTTCCTATCATTACAAAAGGTTTGGTTTGATTTGTGTTAATTCTATTAAGAGGTGCTTTACAGCTCTGCGGAAACAAAACAGTAAAACGCCTCCAAGATGGCAAGAGTTTACAGTGATAAAGGACATAAAGGGCTTCCTAAGAGACAATATATTTGCCACGAGTTCAGACAAATTCAAGCAAAATACAAAAGCAGAAAATATACCAAAACTGAAGCTGTTATAGTGAACAGGTTAAAGCCATGCTAATACAATTATCACTAGATAGATAGATATTGCAATATTTAATAGGTCAATTCAAGTCAAAGACAAAGAGTGACACATGTGCTAATAGATTGCCAAGTGCAATGGTGAAAGAATGCACAATGCAAAAGAGGTCTCCATTTTCTTGGAAACAAGTCAAAACATGCACGCTAGCTCTAGCAGCTGGCTAAAGACTTCATGCATGCTAGCTCTAGCAGCAGGCTAAAGACTTCATGCACATGCACGCTAGCTCTAGCAGCTGGCTAAAGACTTCACAGTTTAGACTTTAAACACTTTTGCTCTGAGCAGCTGTTGCTGTCAAGGTTCACTATGTTAACTCTTAGGTTCTTAGAAATACTAATCAACGTCTAATAAAATATTTTGCCAGTAAATGGAGGAGAGACACTCACTCTTGGCCTTCTCATTCTTGCGCGACGGCCTCCAGCGAATGCAGGACTTGTGTTCGTCCAGATAGAAGAAGCGCACCAGTCCCTTTGAGCCGCCGCGTAGCTTCACCATCTGGGTTCCCATCTGCATGGAGCTCATACATTTCTCCACTGAAGTGAGGAAAAAAGAAAAGAAAAGGGGAAGAAAAAAAAAACGTTGGAAAGTTGTCAAGTGTATGCTGCGACTCAAAACAGTGTGTGACAGACAAACAATGTGCATACATGACATGTTTTAATACGCATTTTCACAATATTCCATCTGGGCTTCAACAAAAACAAAACAAAAAAAAAACAACCCTAATTAAATGGTGCAAACGCATGAACACAATGGGGCAACGCCGCCACGTCGGATGTGTGTGTCACTGCTGTCAGGGCTTTTCCTCGTCAGACGCAAAGAAAAGACAGACAATGAACCTCTGTCCCGTGCTAAAGGCAGCGCTGAGGCTAAACGACCACTGACCTGCAGACAGCTTTGGTTGATGAAACAAGTGGGTGGAACAAAAGACCAGAATAAGAGCGAACAGAGCAGTGAGAGAAAGGGCTGAGATGCCGTGGAGTATTGTTTATAATGAGCAAAGTGTGAGTGGACATGTTACACAAGCAGAGTTCAGGATTGCACATCATCAGTAGAAAGCTGCTGAACGCTGAGACGGCAGTGCGGAAGTCAGAAACACTAAATCACAGTGCAGGTGCACTGTTGGGTTTGGATTCGCTACTGATGCACCGGGAGGGAGGGGGCAGGAACTGCATGTTGATTTGCAATAATGACAGCAGAGTACAGTAGATGTAAGCACTGACCTTGATAGTAATTTGGGTTATTGGACAGCTTTGCACAGGAACCTGATAGTGAAAGTCAATAGTCTCTCCTGGTGCGGCAGTGCAGCCGCTGGCTGCGTTCACACCCGGTGTAGCCAGAATATCAATGATCACTCACATTTACACTCAGGTTCCCAAGTAATGTTCAGAAAGTTAGGCCACTTCACTTGTATGTGTGTTTGTGTGTGTGTGTGTGTGTGTGTGGGGAGGGGGGTCATGCTGCCAAAGGTCTTTGACACACAAACTCCATCGCACCACCGTTCCATCACTTTGTCCTGATGTGACACCAAACAGGTTCCAGCATCTTTACAGTTCAGAGTTGACAGAAAGTCAGCGGCTGACATGTGACTGATCTGAAATAAATGAGCCGCACCGGTGCCGTTTACAGTACATAGATCTCCAAGAAGGTGGTATGCAAGTGAACTAATGCCACCCAGCGAGGCATGGACGGCTCTAATTGAGCATTGATTTGGCATGGCTGCGGTGTCGGTGCAGGAAGCCCCTCCCTCAGGGCGCCTGGAATGGAGTTCAATCCCAGCTGCCAAAACCTCCGCTGGTGCGAGCGGCAGCAGCAGCAGCAGCAGCAGTAGCAGCAGCAGTTCCTTATTGCAGAGCCCCAACTCACAGCGCTGTTAGCAGAGGCACGTTTGCATGCTTGGTTGTTAGGCTGTGCTTCCAACAGCACCACGTCCAGGTCCAAGGGTCCAGGACGCCGAGTCTCAGTGCTCTGTGAGCTACGGCCCAGTGCAGCGTCTCTCAGCGGCTGCAGGTCTCTGAGGGCGCGTTCACACCAGCAAAGTCCTTCAGTTGGCTTTCTTTGGTCCGGACCAACATACAATGTACCTTTTTCTGGTTTGGTGCCATTCCTTTTCACATTGCAATCTTGGCAAGAGTCCCAGGATTTGACAACAAACCCACAAGTGTTGCAAAGATCGTTCAATCATTGGACAAAAGGGTCACGGGAAAATACGCAAATTCAACAATCATGGAGCTCCAGCGTTTGCAGGTCCTTTGGAGTATCAAAAGCTCCACGTTGAACCACGACTTGTGTCAGCCTGACGGTCCGACAACGTGCTACTAAACCTTCTACTATGCTAACCAAAACATCATTTCCCACACTGGCTGTGGCTACGGAAGCCCGTGACGTGTAAACAAGTGTGCGATTTCACAACTGGTTGGAGCCACGGTGCGGTCGCTGTCACACGTCAAGCGAACCGCACCATGGTTGGTTTGGAAGCGAACCCAGACCTCCTCTCCGTCTCCGTCTCCGGCGAGGTCTCGGACCGCCTGTTTGCGGTCTGTTCAGTCGGAACCAAACAGGGCAGGTGTGAAGACGCCACTTTGATTGTACTGCTGGATTGCCAAGAGAAGAAAGAGGTCATTGTAAAGATTATCCACAAGTTTTTCCTTTAATGTTTGGACCAGGGAGCCGTCGGTGCTTCGGTGCCGCTCGGACCCAGAAGTGACGCGGTATGAATGTCTAGCTGCAGAATTCTGGGAAATCTCACGGAACGAGAGTTCCGGCTGATGGGCTTCGTACCGTTCAATGGAAGCGCAGCTGCAGTCATCAACACCACCAGAGGGGCGCCGAGGTGGCTCTGCAGCAAACAACGGGCTAACTGCTCCGTGATTATTACACGCTTCCTGTTTTTCAGCTTCATCGCTGTACCGCTGCATTTTGGTCACTTTGTGACGGCAAAGCAAACGCATGAGACCACAGTGAAGCGTGATTCCCGTCGGGTTCCTTTAAATCAACCTCCTATCTTTCAACTGGAGTCAACACGAGTGAAGGAAAGCGCAGTGCAAAGTTGCAGTGCAGAGTGAGAGCCACATGACCTCTGCGTGGCCCATTGCCCCGGCCAGGAGACAGACAGAGGACGACACAATCAATGTTGGAGCCAGCACAGAGTCCCTGTGGCTGGGGAGCTATCGATCTCACAGCAAGCCGGTGCCCAACACACACAGTTCAAATATAAAGAAATGCTGCACTCATGTTTTGTTTTTACCGTTTTTCACGTGTTTTGTCACATTTTACAGAGAATGAAATTGAATGTAAAAAAATTGAATGAACCGTAAATGTGGTGAAATCGTGGCAGAGGTACAAACTAAGTCAGGTGTAAAAAAAATAAAAAATTTTAAAATTTTAAAAAAGGCTGAACATAACAGATTTATTGAAAAAAAAAGCATCTGACCCAACTGGATCTCAAGGCAGACCTTCAGGTTCAAGTACTGAATAAACATGTGAGTCATTACACACAACACATCCAAACAAGCAAATACTCTCGTGTGTGTTATTGTTGTTCACCATCCACATCCAACCGACCCTTAATGATTTTGCACTTTGGGCTTTTTGTCATGCAACATAAATGCCACGTGAGCGCGGCGCAATTTATATTGATTCCAAGGAAGGAGTCTGCAGTGGCCAGCGCCTGGGGGGGGCGGCGCTACGGCTGAGGGCCGGCACTATCTCAGCTGTAGTGGGGAGTTGGGGGGGTAGGCAGTAATCCATGAAATGAGCCGCTGTCAAAGCACGGTGGAATGAAAGCAGCCTGACTGGCTGAGCTTCCCGGGCCTCCTGACACTGAGACACTGAGCTGAGTGGCTCACCCTGCTCCGCCTGTCACGGCTGAGCTGCACTCTAACAGCCATCGCACTCACTCGCTCCCCAGGCCCACATTTACATGGGCTGGACCGGCGGCCTGCATCCGGCGCCACGCCGTGAGCCCGCTGTTTGCGATGACTCCGCTAAACGTCCAAAAATAGATCCTTTGGAAAATCAGATTTTCGAGATAAGTGGAGATGAGGAGGGGCAGTGGGGAGTCGGCCGTAGACTCATCCCGACTTGACTCGACTGGTGGAGTCCCACGACCCAAATTCATTCCACGGCACTCGAATTTATTCCACAAAATTAAAAATGCAAGCCTGCTTTCTAACACGCCTCGATGATTGAAATTGTTGAACTGAATTGTGTCCTGCAAAATAAATGCCCAGAATTATCTCTACAAATATATATTTATATTAAAATGGGGAGGGACTGCCCTCAAGGCGACGACCCAATACAACAGCGACCCACTTTTACAGCATGAAGCCCGTCAAGATGTAGCCAGAGACTTGTTTCTGGACGTGCTAAACGCTGCTGTGATCTGTGCTTGCTGCAGTGATGACTCCCCAACCAGAGGGCAGCGATGGGAGTCACGTCCTGTTCAGAGAGGAGTGTGTTTGCAACAGCGAGCGCTGTGTGGGAAAAAGTGGTGGGAAGTCAACCGACTCTTTGAAGAGTTGGACTGCGCTGTACAGCGGAGCGGCACGGACCACAGAAAAGGCTGAGAGTTATTATTTTTCTTTGCTAGCAGACCAAGCAAATGTGTGATTTAAAATCATAATATAGTTATCAATGCTACCTTTACTTTGGGGATACACAGTAGATGACAAAGGAGGAGGTTTTAACCTGATGCCCCCCTGTTTACTCAATAAATGGAATCTAATTTGGATCTAAGTGAAGTTAAAAAAAAAAATCAATGATGTAAAATCATTTGTCTTGAAATCCAACAATGTGGTTTCAAGCACACTAGACAGAATCCCGAGTTGAATGAAGTACAATCCTTGAGAATTACATTGCAAACAAAATCAATATAACTTTAAAAATGTTATTATAAAAAAAGCAATGCGTCTTGTATTGTTGGCTACAGGATGAGCGAGTGGAAACTGATCTGCCTCTTATGTACGATGCAGTGTGCATTTGCTGAATTGATAACGAGGAATCACACTTTAGGATTATCCATGGTTCAGAATTTCACACTTGTTTTATTTTCCATGTCTCTAGTAAGTCATGTTGAATGACTGCTAACATCCACAAGAGCAAAGTACAGCACACTGGGACTGGCAGAGCAGCACGACGACCATCACTAGCAGGGATCCGCGCCTGTTGCCATGGCAACCAGATCAGACTTAAAGCGTGCTGAATGCAGAAAAGACATTTACAGTTTGCTGGGAATTAGCTGCAAGTTCAAAAGGCTTAAAACAAAGTCAGCGCGATAGAAAAGTTGCAACTGTTGAAAGTCATGTTTGAACTGAGGGACGAAAATGTAGCTTTTGCTCCTTTCTTAGACCCACACCAAGAAATCCATTGAAAAGATTTAACAGTACCATCCATCAGTCATCTCTAGCCGCTTCCCTCAGGGTCACGGGGGTCTGCTGGAGCCAATCAGCAGCTGAGCCACAGTTCATCACAGACACCCAGAGGCCCGTTCACACTCACTCCTATGGATCATTTCAGAGCTCCCAATTTCTGGAGTGTGGGAGGAACCTGGAGAACCAGGAGAGAACCCAGCAGACACAGGGAGATTCATGCAAAGTCCACACAGAAAGGCCCCAGGCCCGGATTCCAACCCGCAACCTTCTTGCTGCGAGGCGACAGCACCAGCCACTAGAGCACCCTGGTGGTGCTTGACAAAGAAATCAGTAAAGCATGACCCCCAACAAAGTCACTGATGGTATCCATGAGGTATTAACAACTTCCTCCTTCGCCGGCGCTATGGTCACTTAATGGGCTTAGAGTAGGAAACAAGTCAATGGCTGCCAGCCACACGGTCTCCCACTAAAATAGAGCAAGGACTGCGGCCATGTAGGAGCAGCAGGAGTCGCCTCAGCGGCCCGGCAGGCCAACCTGGGCGTCTGCTGTCCCGCTGCCACACTCAGAATGTGGGCCAAGCAGTCGCAGTCAGCTGCAGTCAGGACACTAGGTTAAGCCCAGGAGGATTGTCAACACACCATATGTTGCACCTACTTGCACACGAACAAGTAGGTGCAACACACACACAGGTGATTCCATGATGCAGATGGTCCCTTTGCTGGCGCTGAAGCGCCACAAGCTAACACAGTCTGACAGTGGGTCACACACAACAACACACAGCCAAGTGTGTGAGAGAGGCCTCAAAGTTGATGATGCAAATCAATTTAAGCATCAGGGCAGATTTTAAACCTGCAAACTCTATCAAGTAAAATCATTCTCATATCATTTGCAGAAAACACTTGAAATCTGAATGTAGCCAATTGGAGAGCTCGGTGTGTGCATACTGACTGCTTCTTGCACGACTACATTAACTTCATGAAGTAAAAGCAAATTAATGTCCTCTAATATTCCTAGTAAATAACAATAATAACTATAATAATAACAATAATAATAACATGTTTCATGACTAAAAATCAAAGATCAATGACCCGCAGCGCATGTCTGTTCTAGTCATCTCACCATGCCCAGCACAGCAAATGAAACCATTTCTTTAATCCACAGCAAAGCAATTAAATCTTCCCAATGAAAGAATTTAAATCAATGGAGTGAGGTATGCTCATTCATTGTGCAAACTAATTAGAAGCAAATGAGAGTACAAACCAACCAATCAATTAGCCATCTAACTGTTGATGTCCCTTGCAAAAGCTTACCCATATAGCCAAGCCTCCACTTGGAGAACGCCACAATGCTGCTGCCAATCCAGAAGAACTCCTCCACCACGCCAGACACGGGCCATGGCTGCTGCTGGCTCTTCAACTCAGCCAGCTCCTTCTGCTTCTCCTTGTCTCCCCCTCGGGAAAAAGCTCCCTTGGCCGGGGGTGCAGGCTTGTCTCCGGTGGCGGCCGGCGTGGTGGAACGAATCAGGGCTGTCGACATGGGGCCGATGGGGAAATAGCTGCTCATCTTGGATGCGCTCATTGGAACAACCGAGGTTCAGCTGTTGTCAAATCAAGAACTTATCTATTCCCCCCCAAGACATTTTCTCTCAAAACGATTGAGTAAATATTATTTTTAGAAAACAACCTATATTTTAATTTAATTGTGCGTTTTCAAAAAGTCCAATAAAAAATTTTTTTTAAATGCTCTTGGTAGTAGTTTTCGTAAAAGGACTCCGCACAGAAAAATGAAGTGAGAAGGAAGGAAATCCAAATGGCATCAACAGTTGGTCGGCAAAGTTGTGAAGTTATTCTTCCAGTAATTCTTCAAAATGTGTCCATCTCAATGACCACAAAGACGCTGCGGCACGTTCCAATCACTTGAAATCTCCCGAGTTGTGCGCGCTCGTAGCTTGAGTCTCCCCCCTCAGTTCACATTCATCAATGGTCCTGGGAAACAGCTGGCTCCTCGTGAAAGAGACACTCTGGCTGCATGCATGGAGTGCAGGAAGGACACGCAGGCAGAAGACTAAAACGGTAAGTGTGCAACATGTGTTGGGCGGGCAGAAATCCTAAATCCCTTAGAAGCAGTAATCCTGGTCTAGGAGATTTGCTAAATGTGCAGACTGAAAGACCTGCAGCAGGCAACGCATGAGAGGGAGGAGAATAGGACTAATGAACAAGATACAGCTAGAATTCATGGTTCAGAACCTGGCATAAAGTGACCCAACACTTTCTAGAGGATTTACAGAAGGTTGACTCACAATGCAATCTGTTAAAGTTTTTTTTTAATTATTACTGCTAAGGGTTCAGGGTTAGTAGTTAGTAGCAAGTAGTAACAGAAATTCATTAACATGTTTGTTAAATTTGACAGAAATGTAACGATTAACGATTTCCAATTGCAACAAGCACAAAACATTCAACTAACTAATAGAACTAATGTTATTATCAAAAACACGTTCAAATTATTAAGACATTTTTTATTCATTTTTGGTCAGTCTTACATATCCACTACTAAAGCTAAAACTGCATCTATAAAAAAAAAAAAAAAAAAAGCACCATCAAAACCTTGAGACTTGCATCTCTGAAAAACCAACGTGCACAAAAAAAAAACGATGCGTGTTACTGAATATGTAACAGTTTGGTTCACAGAGCTGACAACGTCTGACAACGAGGGCAACAAGGGACCGAGCTCAAAGCAGAATATTTAGGCTGGCTTCCAAAAATAGCCTCGGTCAATACAACCTGAATCGCAAATATCGTGACTGTCATGACATAACTGGAGGCTCACCACAATCATTTCAGAGAAACTGCATCTGAGGATGAACAAGACTTTGCCCCAAGGCTCAATGCTGCGCAGGCGGAACTCATTTGAACACAGGTAGCAACGCCTTCAGGAGACTGAGAGCTAAATTACAGAGACCCTCCGGAGCATAACCGACAATCCTGGAGTGAGAATACCTTGATTTGTCTTTTCAAAACAATTAGTGTCCACGGTTGCTCACAGGGAAGCAATTAGATGCCCTATCCCAGCAGCCTTTGAGCAAGGCAGTGTAGCACCCTGGACAAGTCAGCAGTTTATGGAGAGACAACAACCATTTCCCAGCCTGTGGGAGTAAACAGACCCAGGTCCTGGGAACAAACTCACAGCGACGGTTCAAACGACTGCACCACCGTCACCAATAACAACAATGCAATTGTCCTATTTTAGAACAACAGTGAAAATCATCATTATGGAATACTATTAATTCTGGCCTTTGGTGGGTTTTGATGAATTGGAAATATGGCACTTTATTGATGGTTGTGTAAAAAAAATCTAAACGTTGAGCTTGTTTCTAGCGTCTATTGGGAACAAAACAGTTCAAACTCTCTGAAGCACAGACTTTTTCTGAAACCCTATTTTAAAGTTATGATCGACCGCTACTGGCGACTGGCCTGTGATGGTCGTGGCCCCAGGCACTGCGGGAGGCGTCCTTTATTTTTCCGAATGAAAGTTGGCAACATCCGCTCTTGCTCACAGTACAGGTAGTACACGAAAAACTAGAATATCCAGTAAAAGTTGTTTTATTTTGGCAATTTAACATAAAAAGATGAAAGTGACACAATTTATTGAGCCATTCCACGCAAATTGACATCTCAAGCAGTTCCTTCTTGTAACTATGCTGATTAAGATTTTCAGCTTATTAAAACCACAAAGCCACAAACTCAGAAAATTATTATAAAATTTTAGGTTTTTTTTTGTTTTTTTTAAGTTTTGTTTTTTTAAGCTGCAAGACCTGATCAGCAAAATCCAAAGAAATAGAAACTTGAAATAAATTGTCTGGGTAGTGCCTGTATTTACTTTGACACTCTTTGAACTCGGGCCTGGACGTTAGCCCGAAGCTAACACATAGCACTGAGTAGCAGCGCTAGCAAAGGTTCGTACGTACACATCTGTCGTTAACTCACCGTGGCCGCGGAGCTTGGCCTTGTTCGTGCCGTTTATGCCAAAGTGACATTCTGAAACGCTACTCCTGAGCAGTAAATTGGGTTTCGTGTGACGTCTTAACACTCTGGACCAGGTGGCGTAGATGAGTATTTTTGACGTCCTGTCACGGAGGTGCCACAGATGAGCCGAGTCGTGGATGCCCGCTATCTGTCGCATAACAACTCAACACTCGGTGGGGGTTCATTAAAAAAAAAATAAAAAAAAATTAAATGTTAAATGGTGACGGTGTAATTCTGCCGGAGTAGAAAGAAGAGCTGTAACTTGAAACGGCTGTGGCGGAAGAGCAAAGCGAGACGTCAAAGCGAAAGACGCTCCAGACGACTACATCACGTCCAATGGATGGCGTAGGTTTCCTGTGACGAATCAATCGAGGTGTTCTTGTGCGGGCAGGCGCACCTGCGTTGCATTCGCGAAAAATCACAGGTTGTAGGAAATGACAGAACGGTCGTTTGCCAAAGTGTTCCTCGCGGGAAAGTACTTTTTGGCGTCCTTAAGAGTAACGCAGTAGTAAAATTAGTCAAATCATGACGGGTTTTATTAAATCGGGCTAAGTTAAATGTTATGAATGTTAAAATTGTAGTTACATTATTGGAGACATCACGAGTGTTTGATTTCATTTCACTGGTTCTGTATCAAACGCTGAGTGACACTGCTTCCATGTTGCTATTAAATATACAGGAAATGATTAGAATGAAACAATAAAAACGTGTAAAGATTAAATAGACGGCTTGTGTACGTTAGTCATTGGTGACTGTTCTTCTGAAGGATTCTATTGTAGCAACCAGCATCATGAATTGCACACTGATATTGTGAACATTTTGTTTTCCATGTGTTGATTATCTTCTCTCTATTTTTGCCCTTTTCTTGCAATCATTCAACATCAGGGCACAGTGTGAGCAGGCATTGTCATCAGCGGGGACACTTTCCAATTCCTTCTGGGCCACGCAGAGACACGTCATTTATATCCCAGGCCTGCGTGGTTATAAAATTGTTGCAACAAGGCCCAAACCTACCTGAGGGTCTTCGCCCAGATGGATGTGCCCAGCGCTCCTCTCAGGGGAGGCGTTTGGAGGCATCCTGAGCTCAGTTGGAGCGTAGACAGAGTGGTAAATCAAGAGCTTAGCCTGGTGACTCAGCTTTAGCTTCGTCACAGCAGTTCAGAAAAGATGCGATGAGAAAAGTTTTGTATGAGTAAATTACATCTGTCTCTTAAAAACATACGTTCAAAGTGAATTGCACATCATATATGTTGTCAGCAAAAATGCCAGCAAGAAGCAATTATTTCATTCATCCATCCATTGTCTATCACCGCTTCTCCTGCACTCAGGGTTGCAGGTGCTGCTGTGGCATAGCCCAGCTGCCTTCAGGGAACAGCATAAACTGAATCTAATTAAACATTTTCTGTTACATTACACAAAGATCATCTTGTCAAGTGATTGTATCTAATTGAAATTCTTGACCCAGAGTTAGACTTCAAAACAATAAATAATTGTGTGTGCCATTAGATAAAAGTAGGTCAGTGGAGAACGAGGCAAATCCCTGGTGGCTAATTTTTGTGCGGAGAAATGTCTCTTTCCATCGCAGTGTGTCTGTTTGTGTTAGCAGTGACTGCCTCAGGAGTCAGCCAATCAGTGAGGGGTCAGAGGCACTTGACCATTAAAGTGGACATACGGGTGACCTTCATGTCTGATTACTGTGGACAAGATGTGTGAATGTTCCCCAAGGAGCTGTGGCATCTCAACAATGTCACTTAATGAGTTTTCCCAACTGACACTGCTGCAGTGTTGCAGATCCTGAGTCGGCCCGGGGTGAGCTGACCATGGTGCTGAAATGCCTCAGCGAGACAAAGCTTGTCTGCAGTTTATGTGATTCTGCTTTTGGGCAAAGTTTCAGTATTTTCCTTTAAAATAAAAACTAAATACATTTTTTGTTTTCCTCACCAGGTTTCCTTGCACAGGCATTTGAAACAGGAAAAAAAAATGCATCGCAATGGTGTTTGAAGGGACCATAGTCTAAGAGTGTGTCTGAGTAGATTCTCTGTAAATGCTTTGGCTTTCTCACACACTACAAAGAAATATATGTTTGATTTGCTGACAGATTGACACCTTGGCAGCAGGATATGATTATGAGTGTGAAAAGCATGTTGCCCCTTTGTCCAGACAAAGACAGGCAGGAGCGGCTCTGTTGACCACCTGAGTGCAGGATAAACATGGGCAGGAAATGCGTGGATAGATGGAAGGACTTTGTCTGCAGTGGTTTGTTCCTACAGCATCAGCAAATGATGTTGATACAACGATAGATTTGCGTTCATATCAAATAAAAATGGAAGAATACAACTACATCTTAGAATATAGGAATATATATAACGTAAATGTTGTTCCACTTTTTTTTAAAACAGGTTAGCCAATAACAGGGTGTAATTATCTTACCCATATCTTAGTAACCATACCATATCTTATCTTAACCATCCCACATTGTCTGTTTAGTTGAGCCTATTTATCTATCCATTCATTTATTCTCGATAAAATGAATAATAAAGAGTAAATGATAAAGTGGAAATGAACATTTTATGTCGGGAAAAGAGAGATAAAGTATTTTAAGATCTGTAAAGATATCTTTCACTAGTTTCGTTCTTACATCCTTTTTTTGTTCAGAAGGCCCGAGGTAAAATAACTAATGAAAATTCCTCCTGCTCGGCCATAAGCTACAGGTGGGAAATCAGCAGGGAGGGGAAAAATGATAATGAAATGTAACGATAGAAAAAGTTTCACAGGGGAGCAATTGAGTCTCGATGTTGATTCCAAAAAGCGGAAGGAGAAAACCCACAATTTTTTTTTTTTGTACACTTGCTGTGAGGGTTTCCTCCAGTGAAAGCACTGGCCCAGTAATGAGGGTGGAACCAGGTGAGACGGTCTCCATTTTCCAGAGAGATTCTAACTCAAGGTGAACGCTGACCCCGAATGCTGCACCAATAGTCAGATGAGATTTACCTCTGAAACAAAGATTCAGAGTTAGATGTTCCTCGAGCAAAGAGAGAGAGAGAGTGTGTGTGTGTGTGTGTGTGTGTGTGGGGGGGGGGGGTATGTTTGTGCTCATGCATGTGAATGTGTGTGTTGGTGAGAGAAAGGGAGAGAAGAAAGGGAGCGATGAAAGATAAAGGAACAATCAAGTCCCCTTGACGGCTATAAATAAAAGGAACAGGATATTACATCAGCCCATGTCGGGCACAGGACATATTAGGGCCAAACCGGCTCCGTCTGCACAGTTTATAATGCCCCTGTGCACTTTGCATTATTACTGCTTATTGCATGAAAGGTCTCAGCAGTCAGAAACAGGACCTGTTTAGAGTGCTCGCAGTTTGGCTGTGGCCTCAGTTTATACTGTTTTGCCTCAGTAACACAACATAAAAATGTCAATAATGATTGAGAGAGACGATTGAAACATTTCCCATGACACGAGTCTGAAGACAAATCTCAGCTCTCACTCAAGCAGCTAGAAGCGAGTGCTTACTGCACCAGACAATCAAGAAGTGACATGCTTTGCCATCTGATCCCCGCCGGTTTGTCCGTTCCTCCATGAAGGCACCGCCACCCCAAAGTGCTCCTCTTTACGAAACAGCTTGTCTCAGGTTTTTCCTTTGTTTCAGCCAGTTGCTTGCAATGTATACCCTGAATGTACACAGTGTGTGTACTGCACACACTCCACCCACATCGCCTCAACAGGGATTAAGACGTCTTTGAGGCAACATGCATTTAATAGAGGGGAGACGTCTTCTGCTGCCCACACAAACAAGAACGGAGAGGGGCTCCATCCTGCCTCCTCCTGTCAGACTGAGGCGAAGGCTCATCATGTTTGCCTCTATTTAAAGGAGGAAAAGCAACAAAGATTTTTTTTTCCCCCAATTCACTGTTTTTGTAGTTTCAGAATTAAAATAGCTCCCATATAAATTTGGATAAAAATAGAAATTAGCGTTTTGTTGGAACGCTGACAAACTAAATTATTTTATCCATAAAATAATATGGATTTTACATATTACTGTCAAAAAAAAACGTTCATTCATACTCTTTGACCTGATACGTTATTCTGTGAAATAATATGAAATCAGTGCAAATGCAAAGTTATAAAATGGTTATAAAAGAGAGAGCAGAAATATTTGTTGAAGAAAACTGAAAGCACCTCCGATTTCCATGTGGGCTTGACTTTGGTGACTGTACACTGACCAACTGGGGATGGACTCCACCCTCCTGATCCTTATGACCACTCGGTCATGCTGGATGAAAGAGCAGGGTCCTGGTGTGAAGTTCCCAAACCATCTGAAGCTGCCAGATGGCCTAATGGCACAAAGGAAGCCGCGGCCTGCTACTTAGCGCCGCGGGAGCACAGCAGCCATCACAGCATGTGTGTGAGCGCGTGATAAAGTTGGGTCGATATGGAAGATTAGCGGCAGCACAATCTCTTCTAATGTCCACTGGACGTGTAACCAACACGGCAACACAAAACATCAATGCACTGGCCAGTTGGCACTGATTGTTGTCAGCATTATCAGTGGTTTTGCTGTGACAAGTGCAAAGACAAAATCCTACACACTGTGATCAACAGTTGATTTGAATTGACATGCTGTCTGTTTCTTGTCTCAGTACACAGAACGACACAGTGTCTGCGTAGCTCTCGTTTCCTCGTCGCTCCGACATTGCTTGACACACACCAGCTACTTATTAACAAATGTTTGATGAATGTTTTCACCAGGTCAAAGTACACAGATGTATTAAACACAAGCATTATTTAAGAGCCATCACGAGCTGCTTTCCATACTGTGTCCACGAGATCAGTCCACGTGTGTATGTGACAATATGCACTTTACCTATAAACAAAGCTGCTTGTCACAAAATGATGATACAAAAGTATTTATTGTTACTTCTTTTGGGGGGGTGGGGGGTGGGGATGAAGGTGAAGGTTAGTGGTGAGGTCAAAGACAGCAGATGTACTGTTGAGAACTCAGCTTTTTGTTTTTTAATCTCATGAGGAAAGAAAAAATAAAATAAAATATATGGAAATATTATTTGCAAGTATTCTTAGGGTATTACATCACAGTTTAGCCACAGAGTTTCTGCCACATTTCAGTTACGGTCTGAGACTTTTTAGTCACGTTTTTACCGACTCCAGAAAAGATATGCATTACAACAATGTTCAATCATGGGTGTTTGGATGGAGGAAAATTAGAATAATTTATATCGTGAGCAATATCTTGCTCCAGACAGGTGTTTGGCACACTGCTCATAACAGGTGCAGTCGAATCTAGTGACAAGTCCACCAACTTCACCAGATCTTTGGCCAAATTACAACACAATTCAACATTTTACTGTAAATTAGAGGTGCATTGTGTATTAAAAAGATCCATGAGACCTTTTTAGGGAAAAGTTTTTTTTCCTTGTGAGAAATAGAGCATTGTGTCAGCAAATGTGTAGGATAGAGGTGCAGACCATGCCTCACCCCCCACCCACCCAGCAGGTGGTAAACCTCAAAGGAGCAAGATTCTCAAATAGGAGCGGATTTAAAGGATCTATCTCATTCCTGGAGGAAAATACTGAGTAAAGCCGTGGATCGCTTTCTCTGTGAGGAATTGGGGCTTGTTGGCAGAGCTGAGCAGAAGACAGGGACACATAGGGAAGAAATGTTGGCACAATCAACGTTGCAGCTCCTTGAATTCCCTTTTGAAGTTTCAATCAACCTTTTGCTGATATGCTTTTCTACAGGCTCATTTCCTTCATCCCCTGAAATGCTAATGCTGTCACAAACGTAGCACAAATCAGCTTGGGTTCGGGGGGCAATTATAGTCGCCAGCAAATTACACTAAATATGTCATTAAACTGAAAGAAAAAGAGAGCGAGAGAGAGAAGATTGCCTTCTCAGCCACTGCTCAGCATTTAGTCCAAACCCAACCTGGATGCACAGAAGCGGTCTAGCTATGCAGTGATGGTTACAGGACAAAAAATGAAAAAACAAAACAAAAAACAAAGCAAAAACAAAATGAGCAAAGAGGAATTTCTCATTTGTCAAAATCATATATATGATACTGTGTAAAATGACTTCAGCAAGTCACTGAATGGGGCCAAGACACAAATCAAGAGACCTAAAATTCCCCATTGTAACCTGCAACAAGACAACAGTCTGTGGCATTGTCATTATAATATCACAAAGGGTTAACGGATGATATTTGCAGACACTAGTGTTAATGGATAAGACCAAATTCTTGCCGTATTTTCGTAATACTTGCTCGTTTTTTGTAAACTGCAGTGTAAACTGCAAGGGTTTGACACAAGGAAGCTAACAATCCACAAAGACTGCATGACATCTATTTCAGGGCGGCAGGTTTACGTGCCTTCAGCTCGATGTTCATACTCACGCTTGAGTGCACATGTTTAGAAAAAAAAACAAAACATCAGGGACAGAATACAAAGCCCATGAGTAAACCCACTTCACGTATGCTTTATTTTGTCCACCCTTTAATTGACATTTGTACAGAAATTGTTTTTGCTAAGGCTCCTTGTTCGTCGTCCCAAAGCTCTAATTTCTCCGTCTCGCTCAAGCGAGGCTCGAGAAATGATGAGGAGTCTCTATGGAGTAGTAGGCAGGAACACACTCCACTTAATGGCCAAAGGGACCTCTACAGCGTACCAGCCATTGATCAAAGGCTTCAGCTGACCTGACTGGAACACACATTAAAAACACATGATTTCTCCCCAACCTGCGTCTGTACTGAAAACCTTGAATTAGAGCACGTACTGTAGATGACCTGCTTGCAACAAGAACATACACCCAACTAAAGCGATAGGACGCCTGCACGTCACGTCAGTTATTTTAGTCACCCACACTTCATTTTGAAGAATAATTTCTCAATTCAAGCCCAGACTACTGAGTGTCGAGATTAAGCAGAGAAAAAAAAAACTTTTTGACAGCTGCAGTTCAGGATTTTTGACCACCACTTTCTGCCAGAGGAAAGTCACTGTGTTTGCAGGGGATCAGAGAACCTCTCTTTTCCTGCGTAGCATGAAGAGCTTAACTCCTCAGTCCATTAGCATCCAACTCGCAAAAAGCCATGGATCACTGTCACATAATCATAGCCTGAGACCTTACATTCTCTGCAACAAAAGAGGATTTAGCTCAGCCGGGATGAATTTACTTTGCCCTTAACCTTAAAATACACCTCTTTTTTTTTCTCTCTCTCTCTATCAAATGGGAGAAAACAGGCTCCTAAGGTGGATGCTCACTGTGTCTGCTGAAACAACACATTTGTCACTGTCATCCTGAGAAACCTTTCTTAACGCTCACCAATGAATCATGTGTCAGAGAGCAACAGGAGGCCAAAGCAGTTGACGCAACAGACGAGGCCTTCAGCGTCTGCAAAGAGGGACGACAGTCTTGTTTTTGGACAATTTTACACAACAGTTGGCTTGCTGACAATTGGGGAAGTGTTTCCTTTACGAAACACTTTCCACTTCACAAGTTCCATACAATTCACAAGCTTATGGATGTACTACACACACAAAAAAAGGCAGCACAGCTAAAATGTTGCTGGCGCAAGTGGAAGACCAAAATAAAACCACATAATTGTGCCCAAAAAGCAGTTCTGAATTAGTGTATGACGTTTATTTTAATGGAGAGACTCCATCAGAGTTACAGCTCAGCAGCTCATCGTTGTTCTTGTTGATTTCTTCCACTTGGTTTGGGTGCTTGTGAAGCTTCAGCATCTATCTCCAGAGTGTGATCTTCATTAAGTTTGACTTTGTTCTAGGAATGAAATTCAGTTTTGTGCTTCTGCTCCAACTTACTGCTGTGGCCAGTGTGAAGGTACAGCACATTTATTGGCATTATGTGCAACACGGCTGGTGCTGAGCCACTGCGACTGAGCTCAGCACCACTTTGGGACGACCTGATGTGTTTTTCCCCACGATGGCGGAGGAAACATGCACTCATGGGGATGTTCTGAATAGTGTGGCAGGCCACCGTGATGTATGTGTGACCAGCTGGGAACTGCCGTCCGTCTGTGAGGAGTCTACGCTCGCATCGTCTCCATACGCTTGCAAGGCTGATGATGACAAGTGTTGGCAATTTCAAATCACTGATGCATCCATCAAATTTGCTCTTCTCCACCAGCAAGCATCACTCTGTTCCGCCTCCAGGCAAAGGAGGCAGTCCCAATTGGAAAAATGTGTGTTTTGACGTTAGATTTTACACAGAGCTTGAGCCAAGGACGGAGACTGTCTTAATTTTCCCTTTTTAAAAATATTATTACTTCTCTCATTTCATAATTTTCCAAGGATATTTTTTTCTTCATTTTCTTAGTGTATGTATGAATTTCATAAAATTCTCCATAGACATAAAAAAAAACAACACCCACGTCATTTGCCATGTCTAATGTGCTGCATCGTTAAAATTCACAAATAAGAAGGCACCGAGAAATCAAGCCTTTTCCCATTCTTGGTGTGAGTCCTGGTGTGAAATCCACGGACTGTCTTGCATTGTGGCTCTTGTAAAGGGACTCCCACTAGGGTTGGGCAACTCGTATCGGCTTAAGCAAAACAAAGGAAATCCATATGAAGTGGAGCTCTGTTAACAGTGATTAAATCCTGAATCCCACCGTCTCTCTTGGCTCTCTACAATCAGTGGGCAACAACCCTAAAGCAAGCCCCCACATTAATAAGATTAATAGAGCAACTAATATGAGCCGATACGTGCCCTTTTCCATAGGCGCTGGTCATGTGATCTGAACCGCAGCTTCTCCGCAGCGTTCCATCGTGGCTTTGACGGAACAAGTCACGGACAAGGAGTTTGTCCCAGTCGGGGCAGACATCCACCCAGTGGAAAACAATTACTGTGGCGCTAATTTAATATTACTGTATGTGGGGCACCAAGACTTGTTCCACATTAGGAGCTCCACTCCAAAATACATTATTCATACGCTTCCCATCCTAAATGACGCATCCTAATCATTCCTTTCCGTGCCCACTGGATGGCTGAGCAGCTTTTACAGGCGTCCCGCAGTGGAGCAGCTGCACACTACACTACAACAAAGGAATGCTTGCAGGGCTGTGTTGAAATTATGAACAAGCGTGATCTTGAAAATCCAGTTCCTTTCCCCCTCGTGTGTGTGAGGCAACTCCGTCGGGCATTTCTTTGAAAGGTTTTCATTTTAGGGAGAGGAAATCAGCTCGCCATGAGAGTCGATGAGCCCTCAGCCAAGGAAGGTGTGACGGAATTAATATGAAAGCCCAAAGTTCATAATTCAGGTCCCTTAAATTCAGGGCATTTGCAAGTCAAAATTTGGTTGATGTGAACTCGATAAAACATTCCAATATTAAGTTCATCATGATTTTCTAACAATTCTAACACTATCAATTTACCAAACAACCACCTTGGGTAAAATGACAAAAATAGAGTTTTGAGAAGCTCCACTCATTCTGGCTGCAAGCCAGTGGCATTGTGACCACAAATGATCTCCCCAGTACAGACTAGGATGACTTGGTTTGCAGACTGAGAGAAAATAACATTTTAGACAGACTTTCAAGTTTTAACCGGCCTTTTCTCTCAAAGACATCCTGTATGAATTGTGCAACTGGCAGAAAGAGACTGGAAGCTTGCATCAAATGCATGACAGAGCAGGAAGACTTGTTGAAGTCACACACAGCTCTTGAGGAAAAACTCTGACTGAGGAAAAATGACAATAGTCCTCATTCTTCTGTTGAGGAAAGAGTGTGTGGGTAAAATGTTGGGTTGAGTTACTGTGAGGAGAAAGTAGTCCATTTATCACTGATTCTCTTCCTAGAACCTGGTTTCCTGGTTTTCGATCCAGCTTTCCTGCATCTTTTGTGCTTCGCCCACTCTTTGCCAGCTTTGTTTCTAATTTCAGGGTGTGAATCTTAGTTCCATGTAATACCGTGCATATTTTTTTTCTGTTTCTGATGTGGCTGGAAAACAAGTCTGAACTTGTGCGACATTCATGGTCATTTTCAAAATAAATGTCATTTATAAACACCGAAACACAGGTAAATAAATGAGAAATTGAATTCCAACCTCCTCAAAAAGTAAAGGAAAAAGCATAATGTTGAAATGACCAGTGTGACCAATGTTTCAATGCCCAGAGAAACTTTTTTACAACAAAATATAAAATCAGGTTGAGATTTTACACCCAGAGTTGAGCAACATTCTTAGGCTCCTATATTTTGTAACATTCACTTTATCACTGTTTTCTGATAATAATATACTGTATGTCTATGACAACCAACTGACTACAAAGGATGGAAGCTCCTCCTTTACATTCTTTGTTCTCCCACTTCTTAGAAAGTGTGTGCCAAGACACACAGCTGTAGGAAGCAGTCCTTTTCAAATATATATATTTTTTAATAAGAGGTGTTAAGTACAGGGCTAATATATCTGAAGATCTACAAGGTTTTTCATATTAATCGTCCTCGACTGTGACAGTTCCATCGGAGTCCATGAAGAAAAGCATACATCTAAAAATGGGTACAACGTGGTCGGTGCCTTTTTCCTTTTACACGGATCAGACTCCTCTCAATGTTAACATTTATCTGGGACAAATCCATAAAAAGGGAAGAATGTGGGCAAAACAAGATGCAAGATGAAAGATAAGCTGGTCAATAAAATGCTGCATGGTTGGTCGTTGGAAGCTGCCCAGTGGCACTTCTGCTTCCTGACCCAAGATGTAATGTGACATTTTCACAAAGGCAATATGCTCGAGCAGAGAAACACACACGTGACTGCACACACAAACATGGGTCACGTTACACTCTTAACCAATTGGGAGATTTAAAAATGAGTGTTCACATTTCACCCGTTTAGATGTACTAAAAAGAATTACTCTTTGTTAATCCCTTTGATGACGATAGCAACATCTTTGGATGGTTCCCTACTAAAATACTAATACAGGGGGTTCATAGGAGTTGTGTATCATAGGGCAATGGAAGCTTAAAAGCCATTTAATGAATATTTAAAAGAGAGGGATTCTCATGTAGGTGTCACACTGATGGACTCTTGGTGCTTTTTTTCAATCCTGCCTGCTTCTGCTTTGCGCCATGTAGCACTGGCTGAATGGGCACAGTATCTTGAGAGTGTATTCGACTTCACTTTATGGCACACATCTGCAGAGGTCTCTGAAACTTCTTCAATATTTCATGGCAACATTATTTTTGTTCTTTACCTTTAATGCCTTGTGACAGCTCTGTACCCACACTCTTGCTCTGTGGCTCACACTGCTTTTGCCCTGATAGCCTCTTTCTTTTTTTTGTTTTGTCATCACTACCTAAGCCGTATGTATATCCAGATCAAGATAAGTCACGGTCATGGATGACTCCAACCCAGAACAGGTTTTAGAGGCAAAGCCCAACAGGACATTGCACCCTTCTACCATTCAGAAGAGAGGGAGGCACTGGAAGACAGTCGAGGTGAAGTGCACTGAATGACTCTTCTTTATCTGTCTCTTCTGCCTCATAGCAGTAGCCTTTGCTGTGTCACGCTCTCTGGATTGACTGATGTATTAACCAGATCATTCTACTCTTGCGCTAGTGTTTCTCAAATGTTTATACATAGTACCATAATCCCCATATTGCCTTGGCTCAATTTTAAAAACAATTTTTCTTGCAGCTGATACTGATCCTTGTTTTCCCCCTAAAATAATCCTAGAATTGCACTGCACATTGCTTTTCGCAAGGGCTCATTATCCAAACCACATTAAAGTCTTGCCTGAAGGTTCATTTTAAAAAGAAAAAAAAAATTTGACTTTTGCTTTTACAAGCATTTTGGAAGCATGAGTGGGACAGGAGAACAAACCAGCCCTGCTGAGACGATGAGCTGGGGACAGATGTGCAAGTTGCTCAGCAAACAAGCTGGAGGTGAACTGCACAGTTCTCATCAAACTCATCAGCAAACCTACACAGTCGCCACGCTACGAAAAAAATAATGTATAATAATAATTATGGAACCTTGCAACACATGACGGAAATCTTCAAAACTACTTTGTTGAGTAAATCACTGGGTGGAGTGACACAGCGCACACCTCTCATACAGTGCCGTAGTTACTTGGTTTCACATGAACTATCATCAGCTGGCAGCTGGCGTGGCAGAAAGTTTGGGGAAGTATTGCACAAGGTTGCAGTAACGAGCCGCAGAAATGGAGCAGAGCCCCACTTTCAGTGTCTTGTGTATTCTGGCTCAAATTATTAAGGTTGCTATCTTACGCTTGTCCACACTTTGGCTTCTTCTCAACAAATATCTTTGCCAAAATGTTGAACTATTTCTTAAGCCAATGTTGGTTTTGTCATTGGTGTAACACAGCGAACTGTGTCCCCGCGATATGGCCGTCAGCAAAGACGAAACTGTTTATCGTGACAAAGAAACTGTCAATTTTCATTGTGATTCACAAAGTCTGTTGTCAAAAACCAAAACGCTTCCACATGAGGGCTGCCAGAGGATATGAAACTGATAAATACAGTCTGGAGCAAGACGAGAGGTTTCATAACACAAATAAAACCACTCGGCTTTTAACATCTTTCACACCTTCAAAAAACATCTAAAAGGAAACACTGTTTTTTAATTATACATTCTGATTCCTTGCATTTGATTTGAGATTGCGTGAGGATGTCGTCGGCGTGAAACAGAAAGCTTTCTTCTCAATAACTGGGACCTTTCATCAAGAACAGCTTTTAGTGAGGTGACCTGAAGCGACTGACACTCTTATCTGCTGAGAGAGTGGGGCATGGGGCCAGAAAACAGCATTCCTTCAGTCACCGTTTGAAAACATGGTATAACAGAGATGCTGAGTTAGAGACGATTATGTATGTTGGTACTGACTCTCTCTGGAGCACGACAGCAACGTAAAATCACCACAGATACAGAGGAAGAGAAGTATTGGCTACTTTGAGAGATCTATAGTGGCGGTGATGTTAAAAGTGGAAAAAATCCAACATTTATTTGGGTTATAAGCTATGCGTCACAGCATTAGCATTTTAAAGGAATTATCGATGGCATGTTTGTGATGGATGTGTCTTAGCTTCTGGTTAACTCCACACAGTGGAACAATCCTCCATAGATTTATGGTTAAACTTCAGAGTCAAGCAGAATTTACCAACATGTGCATAATATACAATAAGACACATATACAAACTGATGATGTTAGAAATGTGCAAATCTTGCAACCTTGCAAGAGTGGAGGTGTTACCATTCCATCCATCCATCCATCCATCCATCCTTCCATCCATCCATCCATCCTTCCATCCATCACCAGTACCAGTCTATTTCCACTCTTCCAATTTTATTTACACCAGAATCTGCATCTTTGATTTTTGTACTACTTCAATTGAAGAACGATTTTTTTTTCTTGGACGTGTCTGTCTATAGGTGACACATCCTCCTACCTGACACCCCCAACAGCAGCTTTAGTATCAAACTGAAACAAATTGCCTTGACAGTGGGGAGTGATTCTTCTCTCGTCTGCCGGGCCTCTCAGCGAAATCCCCTCTGATGCATTCAGAGGAATGTACCTGTCAAAGGATCTCAACCTGCAACCGCAGCCTGAATGAAAAGACTGTGAAATTAACACCATACCATGGGGGAACAAGTCCTGAATGACAACAGCCAAACACTCGGCGGCATCCAGTGTGATGTTCCAGTACAATATCACACTTAATATCTTTTTAGTGTTCCACAATGTAATATACAGATCGGGCTGCAGCTCCAAAATCTGCTGACGGACTGTGTTCTAATAGTAACACAAGCGTTACTAATGGTGGGGATGCTAGCAAGGACATACATGTAAGTGTTGACTGGTGCTCTGCTAGATAGATCAATGCTCGTGAAGGCAGGCTGATCAAGACCCCTCTAAAACTCCTATTAATCTTTATAGTTTCTCCTCCGTGCCATGAATTCAGACCTCCATGTCTCACTAAAGGGGAATTTGTCTACAACGCTCTCTCCATCAGCTGAAAGTCAGCACACATAGACCAGTGAGGCACAGTGATGACTGAAAAACAAACACACAAATACACAATTATATACACTAGGGGTTCGTAATTAAGGTGGATGTCGAATTCAGGCTTTTCCCATCGCAAGCTTGTCTGCACTGCAGTGCCAGTTCCATTGTTATCTAGAATAAAAATAACCACGTCAATAAGGCACACAGTTGCTGCTGTGTGACACGATCCTTGACACACGCCCACGTTCACACACACAGAAGCATTTTTTTACTATTTACCGCTGCAGCAAGTATCGAGTCGACTGAGCAACTGCCCACAGCAAGCAAAAAAATAAATAATAATAATCAATATGTATATTATATGTGACCAATACAGTGTCTTCCTGTAATACAGGGGATAGCCCTCCAAGAAAAATCCATTTTATTCAGCCACCGAGTCAAAACCAGAGAAAGAGTTGAAAAATTTGAATTTTTTCAAGTCAGAAAGATAAAAAGTTCTATTTAGATTGTATGTAGTTTTGATTTTGGGGATTTGGGAAAGTACCATACAAGTATTTCACTCCTGTCACTCCTGTCCACTCTTTTCATATTGGCTTCAAAGTTCAGTTTTGGTTTGTCTGAGAAAATTTATGATAATCATACAGGGTATGTCTGCTGTCATTATTAAGATACGTGAATCAAAGCAGGAATAACAGCCATGATTACTTCACAAAATAGTTTACAGTGTGAAAAAGATTCCAGAATCTCACTTAACGAACAGGAAGTGAAATGCCCTGCCCTGATCTGCAGTTAAATAAAGGTGTTTAGAGGTGAAACGCTGCAGGTGAGGACTCTGCGCTGGTGTTTCCTGTCCAGGGCGGAGCAGCGCTTTGGGCATCCCAGCTCCACCGGGAGCTTCAGTACAGGTCTGATTATAGTTTCACTGGTGGCCCTGCTCCTGTGAGCCAGAGCGGTGCAACACTAATGACTTGCTCTATGGTTACCAAGGCTTGGGGGAACACAAGCAGGCGTGACAGGGTGGAGTTGCTGGGCCCTGATGGGGAGTTGTCACACACAGATGACTTCATCTTTGCCGCTTTTGCTTTCATTCCATCTCCGCTCAGCCTCCTCGCCAGCTCTCTGTGTCTCCTCTCTAGTTCTGCCTCTGTGTTTGACGGAGCTAAAAATGGGACTTGGGAATTTTTTTTTTTTTTTTTTTCTGTACTTGTGCAAGGGGGGAGCTTGTTAGAGCGCAGCTTCCCAGGTGAGCGTCTTTCAAACAGGGATGGGCTGCCGCTGTCTTTTTTAGAGGTGATTCAAAATTAACAGTGAAAGCACCCGTCGCATGAAACTAAAGGCTTTCATTTCAAAGAGTCTCTCTTCATTCCAAAAATCCAATCTGCAGTCAACACATGCGCGTTTGTTGAAAGATTTATCTGAGAGTGTCGGGGAGGGCTGTAAATATTAATACAAGCAAAAGCCAGTTTGACAAAAAAAAACATCCTAGCAGAAGAGAGGCAGAAAGACGGCTAAAGTGCAGCCAAAAGGCAAAATTAGGAGGTCAAAGTAGGAGAGGCGGACGGTGGGCAGGGGAGCTGGAGCACACAAACTATTCTATCCTCACTCCCCCTCCTCGTCCGTCCCTGGCCCACTTCTACCACAGCCATGCGTGCAAGTGGGTGTGACTTCCCGAGCGCTCGTCGGTCTTACCTCGCTCTGGGCTCAGGCTGCGAACGTTGCCCGGATCGTCCATTGGTGTATCCCCAAAGTGAGACGGAACTCCATGTGCTGCTAAGAGAGTGACGGAGGGGCGCGATTCACCCAAACACCCATCTACCTTGGACTAGCATGGACTGTCACAGGTATCCTTGTATCCCCGTGGCATCCTCATCACCATCATCATCATCATCATCATCATCATCCTCAGAGGTGTGACAGGAAGGACCCACCCATCCTTTTTTATTCCACCTTCCTCTTCAAGTCTTATTGTCTTCAGACAAGCCCATCCTTTCTGCCAGACAATGGCGAGCTCTTCCACTCTTCTTCTTCTTCTTCTTCTACTTCTTCTTCTTCTTCTTCTTCTTCTTCTTCTTCTTCTTCTTCTTCTTCTTCTTCTTCTTCCTTTTCTCTTCTTCTTCTTCTTCTTCCTTTTCTCTTCTTCTTCTTCTTTCGTGTCTACTGTACAGACTGGAGGAGGAGGAGAGGGGGTGTTGCCTGGAGAGCTTTGGGAGCGCGCTTGGCTCAGCCAACCACTCACGGCTCTTGTGCGAGGAAGGGTGGGGGAGCGCTCGGTTCAAAGCCGATCACCTGGGAGAATGAGCGCAATTAGACGGAAGAGGGAGGGAGGGAGGAAGGAAGAGACGGAGGAGGAAGGCAGAGAGAGCGAGTGAGAGAGAGAGGAGGGGGGAGGGAAGCTGAATTACAGGGGGAGGAGCGTAAGGAGAAAATGAAGAGAGGAAATAGAGTGTAATGTGGAGATAAAGGGGCGGGTGAAGTTGAGAAGAGAGGGATGCGTGAGGCGCGAAGGAGGCAAGGTGGCAGTGATTTGCAAGTAGCAAAGAGCAGCAGCAGCAGCAGCAGCAGCAGCAGCAGCGGCAGCAGCGTGTGGTGGGCATGTTTTATTCAGCAAGAAGCTGCAGAGGGAGCCGACCAGTCAGGCATGGACGGGTTTGTCCCTGCAGTTGGCCAAGGAAGGGAGGAAGGGAGGGAGAGACAGAGGCAGCGGCGCGATGGCAAAAATGAGAAGAGTAATGCAGAGTTGGTTCTACCTCTGGTGATTTGAGGCCAACGGAGAGCCGGTTATCTTTAAGGGTTGATAGATAGAGAGAGAGAAGTGAGCACGGAACTTCAAGGACTCTCTTGGATTCAAATCCGCCCCGGCAACAATGCGTGAAATGATGTGCGGGAGCTTCCAAGGTGTGATGTCTGGAAGCAAGAAATGAAAAAAAAGGAAAGCGAGGGTGCTGGACCGTCCGACAAGTGAATGTGAAATTCTCTCACTTTGACCACTTGATGTCAGAACCGCACTTCACCACTACTTTGTGTTCGAGCGAAAGATTTCCAGTGACACTATTTGCTCCATTTAAATATGTGCTGTATGTAGAAAATGAGCTCTTATGTAACTACTTGCACATCAGTCTACAGTCTACAGTCTCCCTCGTGTGATGCATGGATTTTTAATTGTGTCACATTAAGCCCATTTAATGCATTTCCAGTCTCTAGGTTCCTGCACGTCTCGCGTGTCGAGACTTTCTTATTAGATTAGCCGCAGAGCCGGATAGCGAGCGCGGCAGCACCTGCAGTTGGTGCCAAATGAAGTGGAGACGTGGTGGCGGGTGTTGTGACGGCAAAACGAGTGATTTTCCAAGAGCCCCTTGTAACAGTGGCAGCGGCGGAGGCTGGAGGAGCTTCATCGCCGTCAAACACGCAACATCATTTACAGTATTTGCAGCCACTTTCAGCTGTTTGCATGAATAATACACACCGTGAATTGTCTCCCCTCATGCATGTTTCATGAGGTTCGAACAAAAAACACCCCTGTGCACTGCTCCCCCCCCCCCCTCCTTTTTTTTTTTTTTTTTGCAGCTGTTCAAAGGCCCCTGCTGATGTCCGCAAAAATCACCACCCAAAAGCCCCAGAAGCTGCAGCCAAACCTGCACTTTATCTGCGCGTCAAGCTTCATTCGTCTCCCCGTGGCCTCTCTCTGCGTTAGCGTGCGACACCTCCCGCTGCTTTTATGGGCTCTGGGCATATTACAGTAGCTGTCCACTCAATGCAAGAGCAGTATAGCAGCAGGACCTGTTCCACACAGTGGGGGGGGGCCTCAGGCTTCGGATGCAGCTATAGGTTTGCTGAGAGCATCGGGGCTGGACTTAAAGACCAGTGTAATGTTCCCTTTGCGTGAGGGTTTTATTGGTCATGGGGGGATGGGCACCATGGTGCTGGGGGGCATTCAAAGGCGTGTGGACAGTACAGTGTATCTTTGTATCTACTATGCAGGGGGGTGGGGGGGTGGAAAGTGAGGCAGATATTGTGAAATATGGTCGAATAAACCGCATTGCATATTGCATGAGCAGTACCGGTGTACTGTGTTGGCCAAAATGTATGGAGGAACACAGTGTGCCGTATTGAGTCTGCTATTAATCAATTGAACCGAGCTGCATTGCATATAGAGGCATTTTTGCATTTTATTATATGGTATTAAGTTCTATTCAAGTGAGGAAAACAGGAGGAAGCTGTAAGACAAAGTGAGCCAAAGGAGTGCGGTGGTAATGAAGGAAAATATTGCACCATCTTGCACCATCACTGGACTGGTTCACTCATATCTCCTCAATCCAGCCTTGGGGAAGCAGGCTCAGAAGCTGCTCACAAGCAAACACACCACACTCAAAGTGAAAGTAGTGGAAAAGTAACGACTCAGCGACTACCAGAAATCAGATGAATACAAGAAGAATTGCACACAGACTGCAGCAGAGAGTAGAAGCACATCGCCAGTTCCTCATGTGCTTCAGTACTAGAGAAATACCTGCTTCTTGTTCTGCGTAGGGAATGTCAACTGTAACAAGCACAGCAAATTTAATGCGCAGACGTCATGTGCATGAGAACGGTCTGACTTCCACAAACAGCACAAAGGTTTTGACACCAGTTCAAATCAAAATCTGAAAGAAACACAAACCTCCGTCAGGGACGACGCACCAGGAAAAAAAATCATCTGCAGAAAAAAAAAAAAAAAAATCCCAATTTAAAGCTGGCGATATTTGAGCTTGGCTATTACTTATTACATCTGTGAAAAGTCTCTTCTCTGCCGGCCTCCCCGTGTGCCACCGAGCGACTTTAGGAGAAACCATGCCAACCTTGCCAACGGAAGAGTGAGGACGTGTGCCAACGCCAGGCTTATAATAACACCGTAGATAACGAGATTTATCAACACTTATACAGCGGTGCTGCGCAAAATGCCGTATACAGCCTCCATTTCCATACATTCTTTAATGACTAGAATAAACGGCTTGCTGGCTTTGATTTAGAAATTATGGGGGCCAATGAACTGATGCACTTGACTTGACTTCTCTTTATATTACAACAGTTGTGTTGTATGGACTATGGACCTTTTCTTTATAGTCATATCACACAGAGGATGGATCCTCAGGTTTTCATCTAAAATGCTAATGATTCCATCTCATTAACACGAGTTGAGATCTAACGAGCAGCTCCTCCAACATGCTGCTGCCCTCAAGCAAAGGTTTTTTTTTTGGGGGGGGCAAACAATACATGCTCAGAAAGTTTAAACAGTGAGTACAGAGCTACATGAAATGAAGGTATTGCTTTGTCTGCCTTCTCTGATCCTTTATGCTTTTGATGCCTTTCCCTCCCACACACACACACACACAGTTCTTTGCAAACATACTGTATCTATGCCCAGAGACCTGAACAGAACAGATGATGTAGATGCAGAAACAGCTGTTTGGCTTCTGAGAGGAGGCTAATTAAT
Organism: Nelusetta ayraudi; assembly: GCF_046127955.1. Lineage (NCBI taxonomy): Eukaryota > Metazoa > Chordata > Actinopteri > Tetraodontiformes > Monacanthidae > Nelusetta > Nelusetta ayraudi. Next base: position 8,711,957 of record NW_027466120.1, on the reverse strand, counting down.
CCATAGAAGACATCATTTGTGCATCTCTGTCTCTGTCCTGGTGTTTTATAACATGTAATAACCACATACACTACCGGCAATGTTTCTTCTTTATCTTTAGTATTTTCTACATTGTAGATACATACTGAAGACATCCAAAATATGAGCAGCATATAATATAATAAGATAAATATGTTTTTTATGAAAGGTGGCTATTTTGAAGAATATAAATATAAAACATGTTTGAGTTATTTTACACATTTATTGTTTCCTCCATAATTCAGATTTTTTTTTTTTTTAAAACACTAGTGTAGATGATGTGCATGTCTGGAAAAAGAGTGTTTGAAACCTGAATCTTCATTGAGATGAAAAAGTTCTTCGGACTCCATTTGAACCTAAAGTCACTGAGCATCACCTAAATGCTTATTTTTATATATACACAAAGTGCAAAGTGCAGGTAGGATGATGTAGATATTGATGTGTATGTAGACCAGTAGATGTAACATGGATGCAGGGACCTCCTCCCTGTCTCCCTGGATCTGTGACTGGGTCATGGTTCTGCAGAACGACGTCGCGGTTGCTCTTTCCGAACCTACAGAAACACCTCGTACGCACAAAACAAATCAATGTGGGGCCTCGGAGCTTCACCGTGGCACCCTGTGGCACTTCCAGGTCAGCTGCGCTGCCTTTATCATTAGTCACCACCAAACAGGTTATCTCCTGGGTACTAGTAAAAGCTGTGAGAATTGATAAAATTGCCGTTGAGCACAGACAAAGGACACCGCGGCGATCAATAACTTTGAGCCTTGAAGGACTTTAAGCGATGCAGGAGACGGAAGCTGCTGCCGCTGATTCCTTAACGCTGGATAATAAATGCACGACAGCCTTAGAAACCACTAACGCACTGTCGGGGTCACTTGAGAGCGTGTCTTTATTCCTTTTAAGCCCACCTTTGCAGCTCCTACGAGCCAAACCCGCAGAATATCGACTGCCTCACTCACAGAGGAAGGTCAGGCCTGAGTGTTGGAAGCCGGGAACCCCAGGCAAGCTGGAAAGTTTCCATGGAAGAGTCAAGTAAAACTAAAGTAGGTCTGGAGCGACACGGAATTGTAATAGAAATCTTAACCACCACATCATTTAAAGCAGTATTTTGTTCATCTTTAACAAGCATGAAATTGTTTGAGCTGTGCTGAGATAGTTTTCGCAGAATAGGCCATTTCTCACTATTTTTTTCGTCTAATTTTGGCCCAGCACAATATTTTTCTACACTTGCGTGTGGATGGTAACACCGAGCAATGGAAATATCTCTTCAGACAGTGTTTGCATATTGTTCGATGCATGTTATGAGCTTCGATGAGGGGAAAGAGAGCGAGATAATAACAGCAGCTTGATATAAGCGGAGGGACCAGCTGCTCCTACAGAAGATTTCTTTGGCAAAAAAAAAGAAAGAATATATTGTGTGTGTGTGTGTGTGTGTGTGTGTGTGTGTGTGTGTGTGTGTGTGTGCGCTGCAGGTGGCCTCAGGCGGAAAGGAAAAATGCATTTCCCAAGCTCCAGCAGGCTGGAGCAGGACTGCAGGGTTCAAACAGTAAGGAGATGTGAGTGGGGAAATGATGTCAGGGGAGTCAAGCTCGGCTCTGCAGCTCTGGAGGATATTAGCCACGACAAATAATGAGGATCCAAACACCTCAGCTAGAACAAAAGGCATCATGTGCCTGAGTCTTTTCTTCTGAAGTGACTCAGTGTGCTTTATAGTAACAGCTGTACTAGTGAAGAACTGGTACTGATTGTATCAGTTGTGTCTCTGGTTAAATTAGGGTTGACAAGTAGCTTGATGATCATATGTCCATTTGTACACAAATGACCCAATTCTCAGTAATATATATTTACCCTTCACAGGGCGAGAAATTCTATCTGGTCATTTTGAAAGTCATATTATTACACACAATATTGTGATAATTAATACGACATGGACTGTTGCGTGCCGTCTCTGTTGGGTTTCTTGTTGTTTCTACACTGTAGAACCTACTGTTTAAGTTCCTCATTACTGATGTCCAAATGTCCAAAGAGAAATGAATGTTCTTACAACAACACGATTATTCTCCTAACAGTTGTTCAGTCCATCTGATTTGTACTTTTGGCCAATGCAATGTCGACCTCCTCAATGTCTTTCATTCATTTTCCACACAAAGTTCTGACGCAGTCCCCGAGGTGATGACTGCACTTCCCATGATTCTGCAGCTGTAACAACCTTTCGAGAGGTTGACCTGCTAGCCTGCTAGCCTCCCAGCAGCGCAGATGCTAATAAGTGCAGTTTACTATTGTGGCTGAGGTTGCAAAAATATCTCAGCTCGCTACTGAAGGCACAGTCAGTCAGGTGACCACAACTACTGGCACACAGGCTGTTTGTAAAGGTCTGTAGACAGTCGTATTTAACAACTGTGGTGTCAGCGAAGCAAGAGGGATACGTTAAAACTGATCATGTGGAAACAGACCTGAGAGTCAGAAGAAGGTTATTCAGGATTTCCTGATCATCCATCGGCAAAACAGGATAAAACAAAATAAAATGAACATTTAGTAAAATTTGAGGGAACTCCTCATTTTCAGATTCTGTAATTTAGGTTCAATTTCCATTTAAATTATACCCAACACGAATTCAACTTTTTCCCGCTTGAAGATTATATTAATTTACGAGATTTAACAAACACATTGTGCCCTTTTATGAGACCTTCAAAGCTGGGCTGTATAAGAACAGTTCTACATGTCTGCGCTCATGAGAGCGCCTGGAAGAATCAGTGGGCAGTCTTGATAGGAAATATCCTGGGGCTTGCTGAGATCAAACCGTGTCTCCTCCCCCTCTAAGTGTTTGCGCACTGGACTGTATGCATGTTCGCCGGTGAGCGAGCGTGCTCACGCATGTGTGTGCATGCGTGTCTCAGTTGCGCGTGCGCGTTGGGCCTGCGCTTCCGGCCCGATAACTGACTGATAAAGCAAAACTGTCAAATCCATCTTGCGCCAAGAGTGCCAGAGATTTGACAGCTGCAATTTTCTTTTTCTAATATGTTTGGACAAGCAAACTGAACATATGTGCCCTGAACTATATTTCATTGTGAAGCGTTCACATTAATGCGGCTGATTATTTCTACATTTGTGGGCTAGTGTTCTCTTTAGCTTAGTGTTTGTGGGAGTGACAGCAGGCCGAGCAGATGCAGAGTGACTGCAGAGTGACTGCAGAGTGACGCCGTGTTCGACATCATTTGACGAGAAGGTTTTTATCTCTCAGTGTGAGCTCACAGCAGCCAGAAGTGGCAGTGCATCATGGGGAGGAGACATGGCTGGAAATTCAACTTGTTTTGCAGAATCTAAATGAACACAAAATGGGCACACTTGCTTATAATTACACATACACAAAATTACACATCAAGTATTGAGTTTTTCATGGATTATTTATCAAAGTGCTGTCTTTGATTTTTGAGAATTTCAAGGCTAAAATGAAAAAATATTGATCGAACAAAGAACAGGAGAATCGTGCTTTACGATCAGCACATTTCAAGGCCAGATTATTGTTGAAGTCATTTTTCAGGTATTCTCTCTTTATGTTGCAGAAAAACATCTACAACCCGGATATTTTCAAGTTAAAGGTTTGCTTGATATTAAATATGATTTTAAAAATGCCCATATCTCAAAAACTGCCCCCTCAAACTCGCAGCTGCCACAGTAAACACTGGCTGACCCTGTCTGGAGGTGAGCTCCAGTGTGATGAAGAGCTCCAGGAGACTTGATATAAGCTCCTCACTGTGTGTAAACTCATTTATCATCTCTGTTGACATTAGCGAAGCACCCATCACATCTTCCCCTATGCTTTATAATGGCCAAGGCAACGTACACAGGGGGGATTCAGGACGACACGCCAGGAATGACTCTGGAGAAGATAAACACATTCATCTTCCGCATCCGCAGGTGAATATCAAAATAACTGCTGGCCTCCACAAATACATCAGGGACCCCGCTGCTCGTTTCCATGTCAGTTAATGGCTCGTAACCAGCTGAGATTTGGACATTTTCAAAATGTCGACAAAGTCTTTGAAAGGCTTGGTAGTAATTCCTGAGAGTATGATCTTCTTTATGCAGAGAGAAAATGATGCAAAATGTCTCCGTATGTAAATTTGGAGAGCTGAGAGCTTCCATTACCCTATTTTGTCCTCAGTGTCATCAGTGAGGGCATCTCTTTGTCTTTCTTCGGTAAAAAAAAAAAAAATAATAATAAATATGCATCAGCAGCAGCCTCAACTGCAATCCCTCTGGAAAAGACAAAAAAAGCAACTCTCAATTATTTTTGCTTACTATTTTTGGTCACTGGGCCAGTAGCTGGGCCAGTAGCTGTGCCAGTAGCTGGGCCAGTTGCTGGGCCAGTAGCTAGGCCAGTAGCTGGGCCAGTAGCTGGGCCAGTAGCTGGGCCAGTAGCTGGGCCAGGAACTGGGCCAGTAGCTGGGCCAGTAGCTAGGCCAGTAGCTAGGCCAGTAGCTGGGCCAGTAGCTGGGTCAGGAGCTGTGCCAGTAGCTAGGCCAGTAGCTGGGCCAGTAGCTGGGCCAGTTGCTGGGCCAGTTGCTGGGCCAGTAGCTGGACCAGTAGCTGGGCCAGTTGCTGGGCCAGTAGCTAGGCCAGTAGCTAGGCCAGTAGCTGGGCCAGTAGCTGGTCCAGGAACTGGGCCAGTAGCTAGGCCAGTAGCTAGGCCAGTAGCTGGGCCAGTAGCTGGGCCAGTAGCTAGGCCAGTAGCTAGGCCAGTAGCTGGGCCAGTAGCTAGGCCAGTAGCTGGGCCAGTAGCTGGGCCAGTAGCTAGGCCAGTAGCTGGGCCAGTAGCTGGGCCAGTAGCTAGGCCAGTAGCTGGGCCAGTAGCTGGGCCAGTAGCTGGGCCAGTATAGCTGGGCTGAAGGCTGTTGTGAGGGGGAGCAGAGACGACATCATCAATCACAGCCAAGCACCCTTTCATCGCATGCTTCCTCCTTTTGATTGCGGTTTTCCTCATTCTGATTGGTCAGGGCGGGTCAGTCTCCCAGGTGGAACCAGCAAGAGCAGGATAGATAGATAGATAGATAGATAGATAGATAGATAGATAGATAGATAGATAGATAGATAGACTTTTTGATGAATACTTCCTGAGGCAGCTCCGTCCTAAACCCTCCTGTTTTTGCAGATTCCCTGCGAAAAACTGCTTGTTTTCTGCAACACTTCCTTTGGCGCTACAGCCCCTTTCATCATTCCCCCTCGTTCTCTCAGCAGCTGTGGCGTGTGACAGGCTCATTTAGGCTCTGATCTTCTTCTTCTTCTTCATTCTCTTTATTCTCTGGCGGCACTTTGTTGACCCCGTGCGATGATTTCCCTCTCTGTGCGGCCACGTTTCTTGCTCGGCGTCTTCCTTTGTGCTCGTCTGGGTCGCTATTGTCTCCGGTCTCTTTCTGTGCTGCAGGAACCGTGACGATCTGAGAGATGCCCTCCCATTGGGTATCACCCAAGTCAGGGGACGCTCCTGCAGGCTCCTTTAAATAAAGTCCACCCGTTTCCACATCCTGTCAGTCTTATTGCATCACACGCAGCTGCAAACTTCTGGAGTCAAACTTCCAGCGACCTCACACTCTGACTGTGAGTCAGGAAAGCCTGACGCCCAGACCGTCCTGATGTGCAGGGCTGGTGAGTCTCTGTCGCTTTTGACCTTTCCTCTCCTCTGATCTGCAAACGTCTTCAAGTTTCTCAGGACGTCAGAGAAACTTCTTTATACGCTCGTCCTTAAAAAGTCTGTCTGTTTGCATCACGTTCACAGCTCTTCCTTTTTCCTTCTCCCCTCTCCCCTCTCTCTCACAAGTCTTTCTCCCCACCTTCTCCTCTTTCCTTTTCATCTCCTTCTGTTTCCAAACGCTTTTGTTTTTAATTCCTTTTTTGCTTGCCAGGCACAGCTGAGCTTGACAGCTGAGAACGTAGAAGCCAGGCGTGTTTGGAATTTGACAAACGCGAAAGTACCAAATTAGCGGCATCAACCGAACACACTCACATACACACACACACACACACACACACACACACACACACACTCACTCACAAGTGGTTTGTGGTGATAGATGAAAAGGAAGCTGAATGGAATCAGCTTCCTTTTTTTTTTAACATTTAAAGTTTTGGTTGGACGGTTTTGATAAACACACTCACACTGAATAATAAAATTGTTATAAATCTGCACATCTTAGTCCACCACTATGACTTTGCACTCGGTTAAATTTAGAATGCAGCCTGGCCACTGATGGACGTGGAGTGATGAGAACGGCAGGCTTCTGACTTAATATGATACAGCACCCTCTAGTGAGAGCTGCTCTGCCTCTAGCTGTCAACAGAAATCATTACAACTGACACACACGAACACACACACACACACACACACACACACACACACACACACACACACACACACAATGCCCTTTTTAATGGCAGCCTGCATGTATTTAAAGGAGACTGAACATTTTAGCCCCAGGTGGGTTTTTTTTTATAAAAAACAAGTCAAAGCCTGAAAATTTTCATTTACATTTTTATAGCAGCCTTTCTATTTATCTATCTATCTATCTATCTATCTATCTATCTATCTATCTGTCTATCTATCTGTCTATCCATCTATCTATCTATCTATCTATTGATTAGATTTATGGCCAGAACTCTGTCTCTGTAATGGCACCGTAATGAAGTTACAGTAAAGGTGTGTATTGTTTTAAAAGCACTATGCTGCAGCATAATCATCACTATAAAGCCTCGCTCACTCATAGCCATAGATGATTGCCCCCAACCCCCAACACCATCTCAAGCCATCATGGTGGAACCCTGGAGAGCAGCCTAACAGCCCGGCTCTTCTGACCCATTTCCTCTGAAGGCAACGTGCAGAAACATCCGCTCCGTAATCTGGCACTTGTCCATGTGGAAAGAGTTTCGCCTGCGCGAGCTCACCGCCATGAAGTGTTATGAGTGCAATCTGTGTTTTCTCCCCATGCCGCTGTGACGGTGTTCATGTTTGCCAGGTAATCCATCACCTTCGCCTCCGTCACCTCCACTCGCCGCTCCGACGGAGGCTGCTGTCACCGAAGGGGAATGAAACCGTCACGGGTTGAACCAGCCGTCGGAATTGCTGCTTTGTATTTTTTTTTTGCCACGCGGGGAAAACAATGCCTGAACGGCCGACCGTCTTTGTGTGCCCCTGAAAGCAGCACCGTGCTTAAAATAAACATTCCAACAACAAAATGGACTTTGAAAGGTCGCGACGGGAGCCGCTTAGAGCGAGGGAAAATGCGAAAGAGCACTCGAAGGTTCTTCATCTCGTTTCACCGCGACCTGAAACCATCTAAAAAAAAAAAAAAAAAGTTCCAATGACACTGCACCAGCCAATGGCAGAGAGGGAAAATGACAAATGGGAGTGAAAGAAGCAATTTTGGAATTCCATACAGACTCAGTGAGAGCATCTTGCCATCTATACACCTGCCTGACAGAAACAGAGCACATCAGCTGTTGTTTTTCTCACAGTGGCCGGCATCCATGGTAACTTGCAGCGACTTCACTGAGATCCCTGACAAGACGGCTGCGCCTGAAGTTGCCAGAAGTTTGTCTTCTCTTTATTGCACTTTACACAGAGAAATGTTGCTAAACTAAATTAGCTTTTCATTTGTTTGTTTGATTGATTGGAAGCATATTAGTATTCAATGGCAACACTGTTCCCACGTGACTGTTTTGTATTATTTTCTATGGGTGTGTGTGTGATTGCACTTTGTGGTGAACCGCATTAAACTGGCCAGGTCACAGTGTGTGTCTAAGAGCAATCCCAGCGCTGATGTTTTTCAAATTCAAACTCAATTTCAAAATCAACACCAGATGCATTTTTTTTTTCTTGCAGGATAAAAAAAGCAGCATGTTTGTTGGCTGAGGTCAGATTACCCAGAGTGCCCTCTGCTTCTGTCTGCAGTGAAGAGGAGATCTTCCTCTGAGCCACGTGACGGCGCGACAGTGCGGAGCAGCAGCGGAGGAGGCGGAGCAGAGAGAAGTGGTGGAAGTCAGACGCTGCAGCGGTCCCACTGCGACTCTCCCTGGTCTGCCTGCCACTCTGCCTCCGTCTCTGCTCCACTTCCTGCTCCTCTCCCTGTCGCCCCACGCTTCCTCTGGAGGGAATCTGCTGCTTTTCTCTGACTGGTTGTGCAAAGTGTTGTAAGTTGTAAGTGTTGCATTGCCTCTGGATGTGACTGGTTGATTGATAAAGTGTCTATGGAAGATGGCAACGACTCAACATCAAGGAGGAACTGAATGGAAAACTGTATCCAATGTGTGCTCTACTTTTTTTAGCTCAAAAATGACCCCAACATTACCTGTGGAATTTCAGGGTTTTACCTTTACGACTTTTAAGCTTTGCTGATTTTTTTTTTTTATCAATTGTGACCGTCAGTATAGATACACTGTTATTCTTACATATGCATATAGAATTATTATCATGAGCTGCCATTGTTATGTAAACCTAACCACAGATCACAATTGAACCCTGCATTCTCATCTTTCGGATCCTTTGTCAGGTGAAGTTACGATTGTCCTTTATTTTCTTCTGACACAAAAAAATACAAACTGTTTAAGTACAAATGTCTAGGACACATCACAGTTTCATCCTGCTATTTACCATTTAGGCCAAATGTTGCTCCTTAATGTCACGCACGACATAAAGTGTTGGTGTCGTGACACACACAGATACACTCACAAACTGAGAGCAGTGCTGATACTGGGGTCAGCCTAGTTGTGGTCTAAAGCAACTCTGAAAACTGGAGCACAGCCCTGCACTTTATGCTAATGTGTGTGCTTGTTTTGATGAGACCAACACGCTCTGAAGTCTCTCAGGAATCTATAAGTGCAGGATGGAGAGAAAGGCATCAGAGCGTCGGGGAGGAGAGGAATTCACAACCTCTAGAGTCAATTAGCTTCTAGAGCCAGCGGACACTCAGGGCCAGATCCACAAAGAATGAGAGACAGTGCGCAGCGTTAAATGATGGCGTTGCACCTGAAATCTCTACCATTGCAGCGCTGCTCGTGCAAAGTTTTTTGCCTTAGTGACCTGCAGGCGCAAAAAACGCCCAGGAACATGGCAGCATTAAGTTGAACTTCAGCTGGCGCTCACATATTGCAGAATGAATGTCAATTAAACCAGAAACGCTTCAGGACAGCAGTAGCAATCGCCAGTCTATAGCAGTCTTATTCTTGACGTGCATGAACTCTGACTCATTTATCTGAAAAGGTCAAACGCCAACCTATGGTTCGCTGCATCTAAGTGCGTGTCAGTTTTTCTATGACAAAAACAGACAAAGTTTCACGAACAGAGTTCAGGTCAGTCAAGTCAAGTTAGATCATTAGTTTAGTCGCCACCATTCCGACAGGAAGTCCAAAGATTAACGTTAGGAAATAGTTTAATATTTTGTGTTTGTTTGCATAGCAGTCTTCAAAACCGACTGCTGACAATGTGAGCAACTCCTGCATTGAGACCAAGGCCGCCATGCAACCCAGAGTAAAAACATTGGATCTTCACATGGGACGATACCCATCACAGGTAACTCATCCCGATTGCATTACGCTCCAATTATGGACTCTTTGAATCATTTTCAGTAAATCAATAGTAAAATTGCCCATAACTATAGCCCATGATCCTGTGCAGCCTTATGATCATTTACTGACAATAATTATTATGGAGCTCTAACATAATGTGTTCTTCACATTTGCTGGGTCCATTGTATGTCATCATAATGCTCCAGGGCCGCCCCGGCTGATTTAGGGGGCCGGCTGCTCTGCCGGGCACACACACACAGACACTCCCACCATTAATGATAATAGCTGAGCCAGTAGTGGAGCAATCAGTGATGTATGAGGGCAGTTATCAGCCCCGGGCCCGTCAGCACTCTCTCTATATGTGCCTCTCTATGGCTTTGGAAAGTGCCGACATGGCTGATATCCAGCTTCTTTTAACGTGCCACAGACTGTGGAGGAGCGGTCCAATAACAGCGGCGCTCTCTTCCCTTCCTGTCTGACCCCACTTTCCAAAAAAAAACTGCAGTTGAACGGCTGGCATTTGGCAGAAGGAGCAGCGTGTCTGCAAGGAATAATACGGGATGAGAGCCTTAGAACCACTGACAGACTGACGGACCTGGTGACAAAACACCATCAGGGTCCAAGCATCAATACGCCGTGAGGAACCGATCATCTCTGCTGCTTTTCCCAAAACACATCTTTTGGCAGATTTGTCATTTATGTGTCAGAGCTGTCACTCAAAATCTGAGCGTCACACTTTATAGAGTTAGTCTGAAGTTTAACTGAGAGCCAACAGTTTTTTCAGGATGGATGAGGAAGCTTGTTATGGTTTTTCTTACAATAAGAGAGAAGCCTTTATCTGGTGAGTTGTCACATCTTGTGTTGTATTTGTCATCAATAAAGCCAATGAAGAGCTGTTTGATAGATAACGGTCTCATTCAAAATTGATTCTAAAAAAATAACATAGTCCAACATAATACTGGAATGATTTTTTTATTTATTTGTTTTAAGTGCTGGTGGAGCATCAGGTGTATAGGGCTCATTGTTCTGAGGTTTGGTGCAGCAGGAAGCTGCACTTCTACTGAACTGGCACATTATAGTTATGAGTATATGACATGTTCAGGGTCAATCCCCCCCCACAGGACGCTGAACTGACAGAGCAACAACGTGTTTTGTCCTTTTGTCACAGACAACAATCAAGACTTCAATCAAGCTGCAACTTCAGACAAAAGAAGTTAAAAAAAAAGAGAAAGTTTACCTCCATTACCTTTGAAAAAGCAAAATTAAAAACAAACAAACAAACAAACAAAACCTCCAGAACATGGTACTGATCATCACTTCTGCTGTGGTGAGGCTTCCACCGAGGAATCTGTGACTTGTAGCGTGAAGATGGATCACAGTCATTTAAATGACGTCATGCTGCTCATTAGCTGCTTAATATGAATGCTCAGCTCAGTCAATGAGAACAGATTAACAGTTGGCGACACTACAGGCATCAGACCTGGCACGCTAATTATCAGTTATGGTAGACGTTGTGTGTTGCGTGCTCGTGTGTGTGTCTGTCTGTGTGTGTGTGTGTGTATCCACTGTGGGTCTTATCAGGAGCTGGAGCTCCTCCAGGGGACTGTAGCGGTGCCCTAATGAGGCCCTGGTCCTTGTTAGGGTTTAGGTTAGGCCATCCACTTCCAATGAAAGTGGAAGCAACGTCTTAATGAGGACACTGAGTGAGGACTGGTGTGAAGAAGACAGCTGGAGTCAACTCAAAAGGATGTTTGTGCAGTGGCTCTTAAACATGGCCAGGAATTCAATTAGGGGAAGGATGACAAAATGTGCTGGCGTGACAGCGTGGCAGCTCTAGTGGCCTGATAATAGCTCGCTAATTGCTCTCGCTCTCTCAGGGAAGTCAATCTCGGTCGCTCAGTCATACTCATACATGGGTACGTACAGTGGCTGCCACTGCAAAGCAGATTTCTTCAAACCAATGTGCACTGCAGTTGAATCAACAGTGCTCAGCAATAAACTAACCACGCACACGACAAGACGGCCAAAATATTTGAGATCCACGTGCAGCAATCAAGCAGTGCAGTGATACTTTGATCAAGACTTTGGATTTTCTGGTGTAAAGCTGAGGATTGTTGACTTTTCCCAGGCTGGTTTTTGCTAAGAGTGAGTTTCACACTGTTGTTGCAGTGCAACGCTCTACCCAACAGCAATGCAGCATTCTCGTTTACCATTTTCTGCATTTTTCACAGCGTAGCACACTCCCCTGTCCCCTCCGCTGAATGCTAATGACACGTGGTGGGGGGTAAAGGTCATGCATGGCCGAGGAAAAACATTCCGATGGCAGACGGCATGGCATTGTATCCACTGGCCTTTCCATTGATACCTACTGTACTTCAGAAGAAAGAGCAGGCGTCTCTTTGACATGGTCTCCACTGGCTGTGCGCCAGAGTCTCCAGCAACACGGGGTGCATATCAAATAGCATTCATCTGCTAGTAGAGACGCTTCAAAATCCAAATCCAGCGCAGGGTCACCCAAGTGTGTGCAAACAATGGACTGTCTTCAAATGAAGAAGGGCTTTTTTGCAAAGTGAAAATATTTGCGCCTTCATTCTGAGTTTTCTTAAAAATAAAAAAAAATTAAAAAGGCAATCAGGGTAAATCTGTCACAAATGATGGATGAGATCAAATTTACATATAGATTAGCTTAGATGATGGCTGGCTCAATATTGATTAAGGGTCAATAATGGTCGAGTAACATTGTTTCAATATATTGAGTAATCAAGTAAAACTTCAACACAGATTGTAGGTGATGGCAGAAGAAACATTGATTGAAGGGTCATTCAGGCTTTAAAATGGAACATTTATTCAATGTCTGGCTTACTTTGTGCTTTATGTATAATTTCAATGCCATGTCAACACAGATTCAATAATCAATTCAATATTTCCTGCCTGAAAATACTTGAGTGTTGATTCACTGATATTTTTCTTGTTGGCTGAAAGCTTCAAGTATCACAATCTTCTTGAGACTAATGCGTTTCAAGGCTCATTTGGTAGCCGGCAAACCGAAAGACTGAAAGAAAAATGTATTTATTGATTACCAGAGTCTGAAAGATGTTTATTTGGAAAACATGTCAAGACGCCGTGACATCCGTCTCGGTGACGTGATGCGGTCAAGACTTCAAAAACTGAGGCCACAAGGTTGCAAAAATAAGTGAAAACGTCTTTGAGGAGCATCTTTGGAAAGTGGACGACGCCCAATAAAAGGAAAACAAAGCTGCGTTTAACAGACAGCATCACTCGTTTATTGCTCCGGGGTGATTCCCATGCACCGGGCCCACTCCGCATGATAAGTGGCTGCGACACATTGAGGCCTTGGCTGCTCGTGAGGCACTGCTGCCGTCAAAGCTTTTGCAAAGTATCTTGTTTGAAAAGGAAAATCCTCTCAACACTTCCAGACTTGCAAGATCTCGGAGGTGACGCAGTTATCTTGTAGGAAGCCTTGTCGTGTAGTTTCACCGGTTTATTGCTGCTGGGCCTCGTGCACGCGTACAGTCGTCTAGTCTACATCTTGTGTACAACACGCTTTCATTTTGGCCACAAACTGCAGGGGTTTGAAAGTGTTTTAACGTTTAAAAAGTTAAATGTTAAAGTTAAACGCTAACCCCTCAGAGAGCATGCATAAAAAATACATTTACTGTACGTATCTAAATGTGTATATCTTCAACAGAATAATGTATACATACATCGGTAAAAGGTAAACCTGCATAAATGTTTCATTTGTATAAGAACTTCTATACATAATAGATATTTTTAGAGAAGGTAATTCGCATTAATCTTGTGATGTCTGAATAAATTTTGTTTTCAAATATTTATGCAAGTTTTTCTTCCCTGATGTGTGTATACATTATTTTGTCTCACACACACACACACACACACACACACACGTTATAGACAGATGGACGGACAGACAGACAGACAGATAGATAGATAGATAGATAGATAGATAGATGTCTACACATTGCTTCATGTTTCCCAGCAGCTGCTACATTCATGCTGGGAAGAGCACCAAAGAGACAGAGAACGAGGGAGCAATACACACCGGAGGGGATAAACTGTTGGCACCGCAGAATACAACAACCAAGGATGGCAACAAATTGCCCGGCAAAACAAAATGGAAGAGTGTGTGCAAGCGACAAAGCCTGTGGTATAAAAAGCTGCCGAAGACAATGAAGAAAGATAAAGAGCAATGTGCCTGGCATTAGATGACGTCTACGAGGTCCTGGTCCGCAGTTCTACGTGCTTCATCTGACTTTTGAGAGGTTTGAATATTCCCATTTCCATAGAAGGATAAAGACACATGAGATAAAGCAATTGAAAGACGTAGTTTGTGGCAAGGTTCAAATCAATCAGTCAATGAATTGCAGTGCTGTGACGTTAATAACAATCTCAACCAGCAAAAGGATTTTACAGGTTTGGTTACCAACCAAAAATTCAAACATTTCTGTTCAAATATGAACTTGACTCCATTTCAACAGCGCAGCTAAGATGCAGGAGAGCATTGTGGGAGCCTGCAGCGTGTGGCAGCGGCGTCTTTGATCACACACTATAGTGTGTGTGTGTGTGTGTGTGTGTGTGTGTGTGTGTGTGTGTGCCAGACAGGAGCAATTTGCTGTTTTCTGCTTAGAGCTGGAGCCTCTTGGATTTCCAACAGCTGTCTATGAATCACAAAGGTTAATAGTGTTTTCAGTCTCAAGGCTACTGACTGAAGGAGCAATCGCAGGCCCGGAGGGACGGCAGCAGGGCAGCTCTTCACTCTGCACGCAGGTCTCCAGGAGGTTAGTGGCGCTAAAGAGTTCTTCAGCTGGGATCCACACACACACACACACACACACACACACACACACACACACACACACAAAAAGCTTTTATGCAAAGAATTGTTTGCAAATCTCTGCCAGTTATTGCCTCTTAATCATCTGCTCATTAAGGACTTTAAGAGAGATGATAAAAGTTCCACGAGCAGTTTAATTGATTGCTCATCATCCCAGACTACTGCGAAAAATGCCCCTAATTTTTCCAACTAATTTTTCAAGAGAAATGCGGTGTTATTGCTGCTCAGTGTGCGGTGTATAATTGGGGAGACAACACACGTCAAGAACTCGATGCAAGAATCACGGACGGTATCTACATTCCAAGTTAATTAATGAATTCATTTGTGATGAGTAATGACGGTGATTTAATTAGACGGACACCCAGCTGGGTCTTAATGCAGGAGGCGAGTGTCTGAACTCAGGTGAACCGCAGCAGTGAAACACTTGGTGGGTGAAACTCGATAACAGCCGGTGACAGAACGAGGATTACGCACTCGCTAAACAACAAACACATTGAACGTGACAAGTGTGGCGTTTACCAAAGCCACAAACTGCAGGGAGGCTGCATCCAATTCGCCCAACACAGACAACTCTGTCTGTCTGTCTGTCTGTCTGTCTGACTGTCCGTCCGTCCGTCTGTCCATCTATCTGTCTATCTATCCATCTATCTATATCTAAAAATGAAATGAATTGTCTCGGTAATGCCACTGTAATTAAGTCATAGTAAAGGTGTGCATTGTTTTAAGAGTACTCTGCTTCAGCATAATCGTCACTACAAATATAAATATCTCTATCTACATTTATGGAGCAGAAACTTTACTGTCCATTCCATAACTGAAAGACAAATATATGATTTTTTTTTTTCATAGTTGTAATACGACAAAATCAATATTATTTTGTTGTTATAATGATGTATTACGAAACAAAACGTGTTTGTTGTTGTAGCAGACACATGCATCCAGTGGAATTACATAAAGTGTGACTGGCGCTTGAAGGTCTGGCTTTATTGTTCACGACAGGAAGCTGCTGGTGAAGAGGGTCGATTGGCTGCCTGCCGCATGCAAGAAAAACAAAAAGGCTTTTATTTGGTTGTTGGTTGTAGGTTGGCCAAATGGATGAGCTCTTTCTCAGCATTGAAATTTGAGGGATCCGGGTGCCGTTGCTGCACGCTCAACAGCGAAGAGTTCAAACTGAGGCCTGCTTTCCCATACAGGAGTTAAAGCCGAGATCTAGAGAGTCACATTTTAAAGCCGGACTTGCAGCAAGGGCTTCTTCAAACAAGGACTGTTTGGGGGAAAAGTGATTCAGCAATTTGCTCAGAACTGTTCCACTGTCCCACTCTGCTAGCAGATAGCCTCCACTAAAAAGCCCATTTCTCTAAATGATGCATTTTTTTTTCTGTTACTTGGATGTTTCCTCTTTGCTAACTGCTTTGCCAGCCCACTAAACTCTCCATGTTCAGTGGCGTTTCCTTGTTCTCTTTGTGCTGTTAAATATTTGAGAAACTTTTTTTCTGCCTACTGACCATTAATAGCAGACACTCTGGCTTCCCCTTAATCCCCGCTTGCTTTTAGATTGTTAGATATGATTCCCAGAAGTGTTAAATTATTGATGGAGCCTTTGCTGTGAACAGTGGGCGGGGGGGGGGGGGGGGGGGGGGAGAAAAAAAAAAAGAGTTCAAGCCTCTCAGGACACAAAAAAAAAATATGTCAGCCTTGTCAGTACATCAAACAAACAACGTATATGTAATAAAACATTTATATGCACTCGTACACATTGTATATATATTGCTGAATATCAGCGCAATCACTCTGCAAATAGGAAAGCGTATTAATTCTTACATTTCTGATGATTAATCATGCCGACATGATGTTGAACAGGTTTCAAGTCGGTCAGCTGAGTTGAGTGAGAACAACAAATTCTCAGCAGTGGACATTGACATGATTTTCCCCACAGTTACAGCATCGACACGGAGATCTCCTAAAACACTTTGCTTTGTTCCCGGGAATTTTACGCTTCAGCACTATTTTCCATCCTAAGTAAAACTCATTCACAGAACGTAGGAGGAAATCCGCTGCACGAAGCCGATGTTTTCTCGACGGAGTCGGGCAATAACGAGGACAGGAAAGCCAATGATGCTTTCTGCTGCGGCGAAGATCAAAGCCAAGTCGCTGAATATTTCAGATATTTTCGTGTCTTTTTTTGAAGCCAGTGAATTAACCACCCTCCGTTCTTACAGGGTAAACACGAGTCATTTACATAATGAATCCTGCCTGTGAATCAGAGGTCGGACAGCCGTGCATCACATTTTACATTATGAGGGAGACGCTTGCTCGTTGCAGCCGCTTTCCTTGTGGCTTTTATGACTTTGTCAGCATTTCTGAAGTCCTTCTCATGGAACTTTCTGTTTGTTGCTCGCTGTCATTTGGTTCGAGCCTTTCATGATTTCTCCAATAGAAATCTTTTGGATTTCTTCACTATAAATCCATCCATCCACTATCTACACTGCAATACCCTGCCTCCCTCTGCGAAGGCAGGGTGACCAGGGTCACCAGTTCATCGCAAGGCCACATAGGAAGACAAACAACCATTCACACACACACACACACACACACACACACACCTACGGAGAACCTGGAGTTCCCAGTTCACCTGCTTGTTTCTGGACAGTGGGAGGAAGCTGGAGAACCTGCAGAGAACCCTGCAGACACAGGGAGAACATGCAAACCCACCAACCCGTGAACCACTGCGCCACCGCACTGCTTCCATTTAGTTCCTCACACATGAACCCACGGTGCACACTGCAGCTGGAAGCTGATCTAGTTTTTGCTGTGTGTGACTCTTTGTCCTGCAGCTGGTGGGAGGTGGTGCTGCTCACTCTCTCCTAACAGATCATTTGCTTCAACCTCCACAGCAGGAGAACTAAAGAACGACGGGTGAATGAGGTAGAACCTCCTCATCGCCTGGTAGCTGGGACCCTACTGATCTCTGAGACTTTAGACCAGGCATGGGCTTTAGAACCCCTTGTGGCCCCACTGGTCAAAAAGCTTGTCCACCCCTGCTTTAGCCTGACTTGATATTCAGAATTCCCACATGTCAACTAGCGGCAAGATGACGCAAGACATCGGTTGGACCCGGTATCCTTGGTACCGCACCAAAATAAGACCTTGTCTTGGTCCTAATGAGGTTGTCTGTCACTTTCAAACGCACCAAAGAGATCTCGGGTGTATTTCACGCGCAGGCCGGAGCATATTTCCATTCATGGCTGTGAGCCCTCTGTTTCAGCAGCCACACAGGGGCCGTGTTAATTGGCTCTCTGCTGCGCTGTGCATTAGGATGACAACAGCAACAGAAGCTCTCACAGACGCCACGTTACTCAGCTGGAGGGGAGCAGCGCTGCACACAGTCTCCGTCTGGTGGCTCATTTCTCCACCGCTCTTTCATCTTAGGCCTCGGCATGATTGCATTTCTATTAAAGTTGCTTAGTTCAAGGGAAAGTTAATAAATAAATGAATCACAGGAGCGGCCCCACAGAAATTGCGAATGAATTGAATCAGAATCGATGGCAATTGTAGTTGAAGCCTTTTGATTTCATCATCATCATCTTGCAACAGTTTTGCTCACAGATGGGCTTCATTTCTGCCTCAAACCATCCCAATGAAATGTTGACAGTCTTTTTTGGCCCCTGCTCTGTAGTAAGGATGAAGCGATTCTTAACAGCCCAAAGTAGAAAATTCAAAATATTTACAAGACTGATGCTTAAAGAAATACAATTAAAACCATATTTATATATATAAAAATGTTGTTTTTAGATTGTATAGTATATATCTCCATCATTAGATGAACAAGTGGAGTCCTCAGTCTCCTTTGGTAAACACCCTCAAACTGTGGGACACACTTCATTAAGGACATAATGAAGCAGATGTCTGAACGTCTCGTTTTTCTGTCATTCACAGAGTCGACGGTGTTCAGGTTTCAGTCAAAGGCTTTGTTTGGTCGTCCTTGCCAACAGTAATTGTTTGATGGAGTGGTGCAGGACTCTTTTCAGAGCTTCAGACCTGTGAGACCTTGACTTCACACCGCACCACAAGCCTTTCACTCTGTTCCCAGGCTGCTGCTGCTTGTCCTTGGAGCGCGCATGGGCTGAGCACCTAACTTATGCAGCTCAAAATTGAAATGTGGCTGAAACACTCACACACATACACATTAACACAAATTGAGTTGTATGAATTTAGCAGAAGCTCTGGTGTAGAAACCTTTTGTTTACCTTATTTTTCACATGCGTTACTGTGCCAACCAGGGTGGCTTCTTATATTAGAAAGCCCCTCCCAACGCCATGTCTATGTCAGCGCAGTGACATGGAAAAAGCCTCGCCATTTAGAAATGTTAATGTTGTCATTGTTTGTAAGTGTGTTAGTTGGTTGGCAAGCCAGTAGGGCAAAAAGACGTTAAAGAGCGAAGGTGAGGAGGAACTGTGATCCAGGATGTCAGGAACATATAGATTCAACACACACACACACACACACACATACACATTCACCAAAGGGACTGGACTGTATCAGGACACACATCAAATCTGATCAACACAGTCTTATCTAAATCTTAGTGATGCAAGTGGACGAAACTCCTCTTTGGAAAAGCATCAAATTTGCAATTAAAAGCAGCTTTCACCTGTAAATAATGCTCTGCGTGAAACGTGTGCAGTGTGCACTCTGCCATTGGCCTGAGGAAGATGGATGATTCTGAGCAAGATCCTGAGTGATTTGCTTAAAATATTCTAGAGCCTTATTTTGAGTTGTTTGAAACAAAGCTTTGGGTTTTTCACCAGGCTGACAGCAGGCAGTGACCTCTGTGGCTGCGAAGCCCCTGATGACGGTGGAGACGCCACGCCAAGAGAAGTGCTTGCTTACAGTTTGCTGACATGTCCACTTTTAATGTTATTATGCTATAAAAATGTAATTATGGCCTCTTGGGATTCAGCACTGAGTATCAGCTCGCGTTGATATGAGGAGTCTAAATCACATTGTCAGGGCGTCACATTCAATTGGACCACAGTACCTGTGTCAGCATGAAACGCTGGCTGTAATGGGATTGATCACTGACAGTGAGAACGCTCGCCTCATTTCGATTTTTTTGGCCGGCGCTGTGGTTTCTCTACAAACTGTGACATTGACAAATGCGTCATTCTTCCTTTGAACATTATAGATTGGGTTCCGTGCATTTCGGTCCTTCCTGCGAGACGGAACAAGGAGCTTGAAAGGTGGCGTTATTCAATAAATCCTGGTCACAGGATCGCTGAGAGATGGAGTGGATTGACAGGAGAGCCTTAATTAAACTGCCAGCCAATCAATCCTGAACTCAGAGGTGGGGCAGGCGGCACTGACTAATATATATTTAAACTTTTCCGTCTTCTGAATAATTCTGCTCATCTGCTTTGGTCACATACACAGCAATTTCCTCTTTTCATATGTAATTGGCATTTTAGGTTTTAATCCAAACCTTGGAAGAATAAAGGAACAGCGTTGGGGGTCTTTAGTTTTTACAGTTAATTAGACCCTCTGCACGAAGACAGCACTAGGAAACGGTGGACAGCGTTCCACAGTCAGGTGCATCAAAGACTGATGCTGTAATCAAGACAAAGGAATTGTTTTTGGGTACGGTAACACTTTAGATTAGGCAACACTTATTCAACATCACCTGACTACTGAGTGGCATTATGGTGAGAGGGTTATTGTTCATCTTAGGGAATATTGACCCGCACCCTAAAGCATTAACTCTGAGGTTACTGAGGGAAGACTGAGTTGACCGCTTACTGGTTGTAGAATATGGCCTTGCAGAAAAATACATTGATTAGTAGTTTATAATGAGAGATGGCGAGCCAATAGGTACTAAATTAGCATGCAAATGAATTGTAAGTCAATAGTAAGTAAGTGTCCCCTAATCTAAAGTGTTGTTACAGTCCCATCTGGATGTGATGCATGGCTTCCCTCTGAAAGTGGTCAGTTCTGCAAAATAAATACGTCTGAGGATGGATTCAATTCATCCTTCCTTCAAATAGAACCCTGGTCTTTGGTCAAAATGCATCAATATTATATTAGAATTTAGGTTTGAAACCCTCGATCGAGACCCTGGCAAGGAAAGAGTTACCTAAAGTTTTATGAGGGAAACGTTGATGAAGACGAATGAAGACAGAGATGCACTGTTGTTTAAGAATGTGTCTGGCTGAGTTCCAGGACTAATCTTCAGACATGGGAGTGTTGCAGCTGATGCCTCTTCATAATTGATGTCAGGGCTGCGTTTGGAGTCTGAGCGAAGACGTGTTAAACATTGCGAGGTCCCTGGCAGAAGAAGGCCGGTGCTGATTAAATGCACCAGGATGCACCACTGCAGAGGAACGCGTTTGGGCGAGAAGTTCACACGTCTTGGCACAGCGTCTCTCTCTCTCTTTCAGCACACAACTATTTTGTGTAGATGAAATTAGAGGCTAATCCTGGCCTCTGTCATTGGCAGCATGCGCAGCCCTCTCCGCTTGGCTGGATGCAGAGGATGATATTGGAACTGAGGCCGAGGTTCGCGACATTAAAATTCAACCAAATAAGCCTCTGCAGTGGAAGAAGAGCAAGAACACCACTGTTCGTATACACTGAATATTATATATACCCTTTGCATATATTCTAAATATGCTTTTTGTTATTAATGTTTATAATATTTGGGGGCGTTTTCATCCTAAATTGAAAGTCCCCTTCCTGCGCTACTCTTGGAATCTATTTGCTGCTTCTTTTTTTCATTTCAGTTATTGTTGAGTCCGTAAATATGACGCTGTTGTGTTGTCTTTCTGGGCCTGCATTGTTTGCACAGTGTGTTCTTCTAAGACCACATATTTCAGGGGAAACAACAGAGGTGTCTGGGTTTTTGTTGTTGTTGTTGTTTTTAGATGAGGAGCAAACCGAGAAAAGCAATTTTAGAATTTTATTTCAACCAAGCTGAATAATTTCATTTGCAAAAACGCTTGGCTGTTGCCATTTCCCAGCATGCATAGCTTCATGCGTCTCAATGCAATTGTTTAAAATTGGTTCTGTAAAATGTTTCTTCTACACGTCACAAGTTCCTGCCCTGACCGAGTATTTCAATCAGTAGGGGGCGCCGTCAGTGCCAGCTCGAAGCTCTCTGCAGGCTACACATACTTAGAAAAGTACGTTTTCCAGTCAATATGATCGTAAAATTATTTTCTATACTCTGTTCTTTTCACGCCATATAAAATCCATTTGCATTGTTGTATATTACAGTAGAGTTTTATCATATTGTCATATTTCAGCTAGTTGGTGTTACATAACAGGCTCCTGTCCACTGTCAGTGAACACACCTCAGTTAATTGCGATCTCAGCCAATCAGTTCTCGAAAATGCGATACCGAGAGTAGCTAGCAGGATTACGCTGAATGTCCCACCTACGTGTCCTGTGACTGGATAAGAAGCTCTGACAACCTCTAAGACTGAACCCCCCAGAGACTCGCTAGATGGCACGACGAGCTGAAGGACCAGTTTGGACAAGAGTTTAAGCTCACTGTACTTTTGGTGGACTTGTTAAAACTTTGATGAGAATTCTCAGTCTTAATTCTAGTCTGTCTGTCTGTCTGCCTGCCTGTCTGTCTGCCTGCCTGTTGCTTGACTAGGTCCCCTATATAAGGGTGATGTAATGTGTAAGTGTGATTCTGTATGGGTTCTCACACCGTGGTGTCATATCGTGAGTATCGTGAGCTGTTTTCATTCAGGATGGACTGCTGAGGAGGTCACTGACGGCCTCGGTGTGCAACGCACGGCCCGCCACTGATTTCAATATGAATTGAGCCGCCAGAGATCTTATTTTATGAGGGTGGATGTTTTTTTTCTTACAGCAGCTCATTCCCTGAATGATTGACATGTGCAGCGGATGTCACACATCCTGTGGCGGACCCTCCTCTTCCGTCAGCGAGCGCCACCAGCTCCTCTCTATTGTTCTCACTCTCCTGTTCTAGTTTGGAGGCTGATGACACTGGCGGCCCTTCGGCACCTGTAAAAGCTGCGGTTTGATCCCTGAAGTGGGGAGGAGCAGACGCTAAACTTGGTGAATTAACGGCAGAATACCGAGGGAGGCGTGAAGAGCGAGATTGACATCTCGGCGCTCGCCGCCTCCTTTGAGTCACACTTTGATGTGATCCGTGTTTGTGTCTGGAGGTGTTTCTTATCAGGCTTCTAAACATATCGTCAGCCTGTTGTTATTCTTGTTACTGTGGGTTTTTTTTTTTGTTCTTTCTTCAATTTAGTGTTGCTGCAGGCAGCAGAGGCACGACGGCAACCCAAAGAGATACAAGCTGATAAAGCTGCATTCAGCCTTGAGATCAGGCTCGATAAAAGCACGGCAGCGGAAGTGGAGGTGTGAACTACACTGCAGGAATTCTGCAGGATGCTTTGCATGTTGGAATAGTCATGCATCTATTTGCAACCCAGAGTTATATCATGACATTGGTAAAGCCAGGATGGCATAGCTGCTGAACTGACCAGCAGGATTAATGCTGGGCAAAGTGACAGCTGTGAGAAGACAGTGAGCAGGTTTCTTTGTGTCGCTTTGAAATTTCAGATAAATTGCAGTGCACTTCCAACAGCTCACACCCAATGCAGTGTTACTTTAGTTTGGTATGAGTGGTGCATGTCCAGATTAAGTTCTGCGTAACAAAATGGACCATGAACCAGTTATAATAATTGTAATTATTATTATAGTTAAAACTGTTATTGACTGCAGTTTTGCTGTAATGAAGGCAGTTGGTAATGTGTGAGTGTGTGTGTGGGAATGGCTGCAATGCTCCTGCAGGCTGCAGCAATGTGATTTCTTTCTCTGGAGACTGAGGGCCTAAGTTCTTCTCACAATGTGTCTTGCAATTCACTGTCTGTAGAGAATAGTTGGCGGCACACAAAGTGATCTATTGTTGTTCCTATTAGCAAATGATTTAATTTTGAGTTTGTGTCCTTGCAAAATCCTGACCTGAGATTGATTTGGTCCTTCCATGAGAAGCCACAACAGACTAATAATGCGAGGCATTTGAAACCTCCATGGATGTGGGAATTTGAATGAGACTGAATGGAAAATAACAAATAATAACCGTGAAATGTCTTTGGAGGAAGAATCGAAAACCTTGATTTAAAAATCACCTGGGGGACAATATCAATCATGACGAGCAAGCCAGCGTTCAAGGCTGTTGTATGCAGTATTGATGCTGTTCTGACTGCTCAATGCAGATTTGTGTCAAATCGAAGTTCCGCTGAGGGTTTCCCTCATGTAGCTACAAGGCAGGATGGAGCGGCTCACAATCGATCGCACTGGGCTTCTGTCTAAAAGCTTCCAAGGCCAATAAACACAAAAGAGGGATGTTGACGAATAAAGGAGGAAATGATCACACACACACGGCACAGTGGTGAGCCCCTGCTTCTGCCGCACGGCCCAGTGGCAAACCAATGCTTCCCTCAAGCACGCGAGGAGAGACGCTAGACGAAGCAGCTGGTAATACATTTAACTCTGAGCATGGAGAAGTGCTCGTCTGTCCAGGGTGGCTTCAGAGAAGAAGAGTTCTCCTTCCTTCTCTTACTCGGTTAGTGATGTCTGGTGGACCAGCCTACCCCTACAGTCAAGTACATTGTTCCTGTATGGACTGTACATCTTGTACCTATAAAGTATTTGAAGTTGAATTGAATAAAATAAAATAAAATAAAATAAAATAAAATAAAATAAAATAAAATAAAATAAAATCCTTCATTCATTCACCATTGGAGAAATTTGCATTAAAAATAAGATGAAATATTGAAAGAATGAGAAAGGAGAAAACAAGATATTTACATCTTGTGAACAGTTGTGTTAGCTACAGTTATCTTACTGACATACACACTACCAGTCAAGAGTTTGGACTCACCATATGTATTGAATGTCTTTTCTTTCATTCTCATAACTGTTGACATTGCAGT
Organism: Nelusetta ayraudi; assembly: GCF_046127955.1. Lineage (NCBI taxonomy): Eukaryota > Metazoa > Chordata > Actinopteri > Tetraodontiformes > Monacanthidae > Nelusetta > Nelusetta ayraudi. The sequence goes on along the minus strand of NW_027466120.1, from coordinate 8,687,534 downwards.
TTCTCACCGAAGGCATCAAAACTACGTATGAACACACATGGAATTATGTAGGTGGGTCTAGGCTGCGTGACAGGGAGGTTAGTAGCTACGTGGGTGTAAAGGTTGGCTTTCGCAACATTCACAGCTCCATGTTATGAGGTAAAAAAAAATAAAAATAAAAATAAAAATCCCTACTTGTTTTTGACCTGCACAGATGGATGGATGGATACACTTTTGTCGCATTAGTCTTGTCTTAACGAAGCACGCTACGTGACAAAGTGACTCCATTGCAACATTTAAAATCTGCGAGCTGGCTTGTTAACGCACGCTTGACGTTGAGAACGTAACATGGAGGGCACAGACGAGCGCGTTCTCAATTCGTCGGATCATTTAGTGAGCTAAGCAAGAGTGCAATCAAATCTCTGCTCAGCTTGAGGTGCGCTGACGTGCTGCTCGGAGAGGAGGTGGAAATGCAATTCAGGTCAATTTGGAGGCGCTTTAATATCAGTTTACCGACGGTGCCAACCCTGTTCACGTAACGACGGCAAAATGTCTTTTGGAGCTTTGCACTGCAGGGCACTAATAGAGTTCTTCATGGTCTGACAGGGAAGAGAGCCGCAGGAGGAACTCAGGAATTTAGGTGAGAGGACTAAGAACTGCGTTCCAACATTTCCTTTAAAGTCCACACTGCACTTGTCTTGCACATCATGACAGCAGCCATGGTCTCTGACAAGACTGTGACTGCATCTGCAGTTCATGTTGCCGCTGTGGAGTGACTGATGTTCTAGTTCAGGGGTTGGGAACCATTGGCTTGTGCGCCGTATGGGGCTCTTTCATTGACTGTCTCTCCGAAACACTCCTAAGAAAAATGTTGACTGTTGGTTGGTGGCCGTGCTTGATGACCTCAAGGGTGGTGGTGCACATACAATGATAAATGAAGATAAGATTCAAATCAATAAAATGCAGAAACCTTTAAAGAGGTGTGGGGTTAAAGGTGAAGTAAAGTCTCAACTACTTGAATGTCTAAAAGGAAGCCAGTCAGCTTAAATATAGGTTAAATATAATTCACATTCACATTCAAGCACGTGTGTCGTTTCCCTTCGTCCATCTGGTGTTTAATTTTCAAATGTTTAATTCCCTCCATTGCCGTTCCTGTGATGAGTCTTTTTCAACACACTCCTATTTCTTGGATTTAAAGTGCTTAACGCGCTGCTCTTTGTCCTCTTAATTGGCCTACTGGGGATAAATCAAGTGTTTCCTGAATTCCAACATCCCCTGTCATCATTAGGCTCGACCAGACCAAACATGAGCAAAAATAAGTCGGCTTCTTGGTCCTCAAAGGCCTTTGGCTCTGACTGGGCCCCTGTTATCACAAGGTGTCAGACAACTGTGACGCGGGTGCATTTTTTTGTATTGTTCACTGTCACCTCAAGGGTCTGCGGCCTGTCCGTTAAGAATGCTTTGAGTAAATTGTAAAATAGGAAGGCGGGAAAATTAACCTGAGGCGGCTGAGAGGAGTTGTTTCAGGGGCTGCGGCGTTGCCTCTCCACAAAGGCAACAACAACTCAGCCTTAAACTGGCCGTGTAATTCAATTCAAAAGCAGCAAAAGCGTAAAAGTTATGCGGCAGTAAAAGTTCGGGAGTGGACGGCTGCGCGTGCTTGTGTCACTTCGTCACAGCTGCTCATGCGTGTGGAATAATGTGCATGGGCGAGTGTTCGTACACACTTGTGTGCGCGTGTAAAACTGGCGCCGAGCTCAAACACGCGTGTCAGCCTGATGAGCACTGGCACAGTATCAGTGTTTGCTCAGGACGCAGTCGCATGTCAGGAAAAGAAAGAGCATGTTTGATCAATTAGCAAACCCCCCGACCCCAGGCGTTAGTCGCGAGGTGACTGAAACCACGCCGAGAAAATCATTAAAAAAGAACATTTTGGTGCTTCTGGTGGAACAAGTGAAGTGTAGGAAGTGCAGGAAGTGCAGGAGTTCTCCAACTCCCTCCCAGTGCGCTTTGCTCCTTCAGCCTGATGCTTTTTTAATGAGCGAGGTGCGTTGCGAGCTCGCTGACCACAGCCGACTCGGACAAAGAGCCAAATCAGACGACTTTAATGATGCACATAACTCCCCAACAAATTAACTCCGGTTCAGACAGGTAAGTGCTGCAGCGCCTTCGCTCAATTTAACGCCTGCTTGCATCCACGGAGGCAGCGTGTAGATTGCAAAAAGCCGTTTGGAGCCAGAAAAAAAAAAAAAAAAAAAAAATGCAAAAGGCTCCCCTTCTGTTTTAAAGTCTATGTTTATTGGCTGCAGATGCTGCAGTTTGCTTTGCTCATCTCAGCTCTGGCAGCCTCGACTTGGCTTTGCTCTGAAAGTGGCAGCTATTTATTTTCAGGAGCAGCGTATTGAGGCATGCATCCCATTTCTTGTGGGTTGGTTTGAGTTTGTTTACTTTGCTTGTTTACGTTGTTGTCACATGATTGATTCATTTGTTTGGCAAATTACCACCTGATTTGGATTGCCATAATTATGATAGTCTGGCCTTGCTTCACTTTATGCTGACACTGTTTTTTTTTCTCTTTGCTCTTCAGTCAACCAGGCCTTTGGCAGAACCACAAAAAAACTGGTGATTGTTTAAAAGTATCCGCTGCTCTGGATCTTCCTCATTTAACACAGAGATTTATGGTGGTCAATTATCAATACCAGTCACCCAAGGTTTCCAAAGAGTTGTAAAATGAGTTGTGAATGCTTGGTTGAAAGTGAAGACATTCGCATTAGTAGCTGATTAAGATGCTGAAGTAGTTTAAAATTATTTCTTTATTCATTTATTTCTCAAGTTCGGAATGTTATCACCTCCAGGGTCTTGGAATGCCACTTAATCATCGTTTTTTCTGATGACGTCTACAGATTTTAAATTCATCATAAAAACAAAACATCCTACTTTCAAAAAAAAAAAATTCACAATAACATTTTCTGATTAACTACATTCGGCGATTCCTACCGCTGATGTTGCTCCGCAAAGGCAGAATTGTTTGCATGATTTATCACGCTTGTAATGAAAGGCTTCATCATTATGTAAGACCGGCGCCAGCTTGCCAGTTTGAGCGACCTACGATGTGAAGGAGCATGGAAAGTGATATCCCAGGAGGCTTTTAAACGAGAGGCACGGCTGTGTGTCGTCGGCTGAGGTAGCGCTTCACGCCACAGCCGCCAGGACTGCAGAGACAGCTGAGAGCATCGCTGCAACACGCTCTGATGAAGTCTGCTGTTGGAATAACCCCGGCCCGGATGCATCCCCGTCTCACAAAATATTATGAATAATGCACTCTTGTCCTTTCTCATTTTGTTTGAAGTGTAAAATAGCATCAGATTGGAGGGGAGAAATCTGTCTCCTCTGGAGGCTTCCATCAGAGCGGATTGTCGCCTCTAGTCTTCCTTTAAGCAGATGGGGTGTAGAATAAACTGGCAAGACAAAGAATCTACTTGGCAAAATGCTTCCTGTACTTTAAAATTGCACATTATTTTAGTTTTTAAAGCAGGACGTAATACTCTAATGCAGGGGTGGGCAATTATTTTTTGCAACGGGCCACATGACAAGCCTGCATCGTGTCGGCGGGCCGCTGGTTGGAAATAGCGTCCCGGAGCACGCTATTGCTATCGCGCTACACTAACGTGCCGGCAAAGTTTCGTTGGGGGGGGGGTTTCTTTCTTTGTCTTTATCTCACAAAGAATAGAGACTATGGACGCAGTCCTTAGCTGCATATAGTTTTTATTATCACTTTGCTCTTGGAGCTTTGTAACCAAATCGCCGTCAGCTCTGCTGTACTGCACACACGAGTCGGCCCCAAACGGTCCGTGTGGAACAACATGTTAAACATAACAATCCTATTGTTACAGGGGGGATGATTTATGACTGGCTTCACGCAGCCGGATGTGGCCCACGGGCCGTACTTTTCCCAGGTCTGCTCTAATGTATCCATCAGGAAAATAAACCCATACGAACCACATGGGGAAACTATTTTTATCCCATTTAGGTGGACCAATCAGAATCGTGGTTTTCAGAACAGCTCAGAGCAGTTGCCACGTAATTCAATCCAGTGAAATTCTAAGACCAGTTGAAAATGTTGTTTACTGGAGATTTACAACATGGCTGCAGTGTAGAAAATCCAGTCATCTTCACACACACACACACACACACACACACACACACACACACACACACACACACACACACACACACACACACACACACACACGCACGAAGATCAACCTTATTTTCCCTCATTCCAACTCTTTGCTGTCTCTTTGCTCTATAGCTTCCTGCCAGTCGGTTGCCAGTCAGGCTGTCCAGTGGGCAGAACTGTTCACAGCTCACACTGTCTTCATCTTGCACCTCACCCTACTGACAAACCCAACTGGATCATTCCAACAAAATATATTCATGGCGTTCTCCACTCGCGTCCACAAACATGCAAGCGCTCAAACACAACGGGAGATTGGCAGAAATGTCTCTCCTGCCACCAACACATTAAACATTGATGAGGCAGTACGTTGGCTCAAAAGTCCCTCCGCAGAGCAAGTCTGAATTATTCTGTCTACTTCTCACCTGCTCTCCCTCTCTTAGTCTCTTTTTTTCTTGCGGCTACACTTTATCATACTTTTCCTCGACCTGTTTTCTTGTTTCCACCTCCTTCCTCTTGAATAAACTGGGCCTCTGGGCTCTCCTCTTGCAGCTACTGCATAGGAACGAGGACATCACAGACACCGATGCTTAATGGGGGAGAAAAAAAAAAATCCAATTTTTAATAAAAACAAAAACTCAGCATTTTACCGGCACTCTGCATTGCAGCTACTGGAGATTCACTTCTGTTTTGTCCTCCAAGAAACAACAAACACAGCAAAACTAATAGTCAATGATCGGCAATGGAAATAGGTTATATAGATTCAATGTATTTGGTCTTTATAAACATACTCATTTTGTTAGGTAAAGTGGTGATTGATTGCGTGTTAACAGAATGAGCTATTTGGTTCCATTTTCAGGCTTGTAAGCATGGTCTCTTACTTCATTGTATGTCTATAGATAGCAGGAGTTTCCAAGGGTACCTAATAAAGTGGCCTGTGAGTATAATTATGTCAATATCATATATTTGTGAGTATAATCAGCTTTAGCTTTGTTGTAAAGTTGTGTTTTGCTGCAGTTGTGTTTACATTGGACATTCCTCATGGCACCCTTCCTCTTGTCAACGCCGCCATACCAGGCTGACAGAGTTAGCGCCGGCAAGGAAAGTTGGTGACTAGCAATGTAAGCATCTCAATCTGGTTCCAGTACCAATTATTCAGAGACACAAATGTTTCAAGTGACCTCCACACAAAAACATGTGCTTAATACAGGACGCAGTGGCGCAAAATACTTGAAACCCTTCTGAATACAGCAGTATTCGTCAAAGCATAAGGATTGTGAGGTGTGTGTGTGTGTGAGTGTGTGTGTGTGTGTGTGTGTGTGTGTCTCAGTTCATAAAAGAATCCATTTATAAGGGGAAAGCAGCAGGATTGTAGGATTCGTAGTTATGATCTGACTGGGAAGCTGCAGTGTGGCAGAAACTGAACAGCTTGAGCTGCAGCTCCATTACACTCACAGTTTATGGTTCTAGCCTGCAGTGTTGCTGAGTCTCCTGGCTGACCAGTGTCGGCGGGGAGTGGCTTCAAAAACCTTGTGAGGACCGAGAAATGAGGTGCAGAAGACGGTCAGCGTTGGAGACACAGTGACAGTGGGTTTTGAATGGGTACCAGATATCTTGCACATGTTTTACCTGTGTGCGCTGGACGCTCAAAAGACTACAGATGTGAAAAGTGAGCGATCGCCTTCAATTCGCCAAGCATTTATTTATTCCTTTGAGCTCAAAGCCACTGTGGGCACCAAGTCCCGCCGCCGTCGGTAAGACTTCACTTCTCATCGATCCAGCGGTCGGTTCCGCCGCTGAAATGCAAGCCTGCGCTGTGCTGCGCGACACCTTGTGCGCTGCTGCATTGTCTCATGAGCAGGTGCATCACCTTTCCCTCCTCCCCGCAACACGTACCCCGCTGTGTGAGCCGACGGATGAAGTGCCAGCGGAAATGGCACGCTCTCTGATCACAGCAACTGGAGCAAACCGAGGGCGGCGTTGGGTAACCACGGCCTGAAGGGAGGGCTGGGACTCCCAACTGCCAGCAGCAAACACAGGTGAGGACAACTGCAGCAAGGTGAGGCTTTGTGCAAGGCCGCTTCCTTCACCCACCGCACAGTTTCTGTGGTCAGCACTTTGGCTGAATTCACATCCAGCTCTTACATACAATTAACAAAACAAAACCGCTGGCACCAGGAATAAAGATCAGCTGTGGGCCTCCCTCACATACACTGCGTATCAAGCATACATGTTGAATAATGGTGCATGCTGGAACCCCCCATGACTGCAGGGGGCCTGAAGAATGGCCCATGGCCAATCCCCCAGAAAGGAACAGTGACGTAGCAGTCAAGTCCTGTAGTTTGTTGTCGTGCATTAAAGTTTAAAGTCCCACTGATTGCCACGTCCTTCACTTTCGACCTGAGGGGGCAGTGAACAGCAGCGGTGCTGCGCAAGGGAATCATTGCGTGATCTAACCCCCCAAATGCAACCAATACTGAGTGCCAAGCAGGGAGGCAATGGGTGCCATTGTCATAGTCTTTGGTATGACCCAGGCGGGGATGTAACCCACAACCTCCCAGTGTCAGGGTGGACACTCTACCACTGGACCATTGATCTGGTCATGGAGTGTCTGATTGCTAAGAGTCGTGATTGTACCAGGTACCATCTGGAGTTCCATTGAAAAAGAATGAGAAATAACTCTTCCTCTTTGCCAAACTGCTGAGGTTGGAAGCATCCGAGACTGACCAGGTGTGTCTATGTGTACAGTTGGACAGTTAAACAAAACAAAACAAAAACAAACAGAGGCTCTCTCAAGCTGTTTTCTTTTCTTCACACAGCTTGTTTTGCAGGAACGTATTACAACGCTTTTGTGCGTCTCGGAGAGACGCATTAATCCGGCCATGCTTTGCTTTACTTACCACGCGGCACTAAGCAGAGGTTTTACCAAACGCATTAAAAGTGAGACAGCTCTTTTCAATCGTTTCTCGCAGACCATTACATCGTTACAGCCGCTATAACTCAGAATGTCTTCAGTTTTCACGCTGTCGCAGCCTGGCTCTAAAGCACTCAATAGTAATCTGGTCAATGGCCTGGTCATTAGTGTAAGTCTAAAGGGGGGGGAAAAGCCAAATAATATTTACAGAATATATTGTTTAAACTCAACTTGTAGCAGCTACTTCCCTACATGTCAAGACCAAATCCAGCGCTTCAGGGAAAACACAGCTTTTGCAATACATTTTTAATGGGACTATGTTCTATTGCGACGTCGTCCTCTAAAAAGAACACTCGTCAGCTGAACCTTTTGGCCTCTGGGCCTCCATCAGGGTGTGGAAGCACCCACTCAACTCTCAGCTTGACACAACATATCTGGTCCTGTTGTGAAAATTACAAGAGCCTGAGGTGCTAATCACTCTCACAGCCCGGTGGCATTTCGTCACAATGCTGAAATCGTGAACCTCTTCTAGCAAAAGCCAAGCAAGAAAAAAAACAAAAAACGGGCCATGCTATTGTGACACATATCTAACGTTACAAATATGGCCATGCAAAAATAACAATCCCCAAACTAGAGCAGCTAAGCAACGTTCTTATATTGGGTATCAGTCTGATTTGGCACCTCTCTCTCATGTCTGTCTCTACTACTGTATCTACCCTCCCAGCTGCCCTGTGACATCACAGGAACTACCCCCTGATTTGATTTCATTCAGCTGTCCTCAAAGGACATTGTGACATTTCCTACCACATACGCTGGCCTGACATTTTCCCGATGCAGGTAGGAAACAGGGGGTCAGCTTACCCACAAAGACACAGACCCCTCCCATAGAGGAAGTCGGTGCAGGGTGGAGAATAGTAATTAATAACATCATGATTGTATGGTGGCATGATGGTGGCGCTGGTATCTGGGCAATATTTGATGCTCATTGGGTTTAACTGTGATCAATAATATATATACATTTTAAGTATAATTGTACCACAAGGTGCACTGCTGCTAAGAAAAAAATAAAAAGTAGGTGAATGTGCTCTTTTAACTTTTTGGAGGTCACTTCTGTTCCTCAACATTCCCAGCTGGCACTCGAGCAGCTCCTGAACATCCTGCTACACTCCTGCTGCAAAACCCTTCCTAATTAATTCCTGCTCCTCGTCGCCTGGGGAAGGAGCAGAGTCCAGTAAGTATCAGATCTGGGCCTGAATTCATTTTGGACCTTAGCGAGTTGGCGGAGGGGCGGCGGATGACAGCGGGGCAAATGGAGTTGGGGTATGGGAATAAGAGGTGCGGGTGGGGGAGGTGTGTGTGTGTGTGTGTGTGTGTGTGTGTGGAGGAGGAGGCGGGGAGTGGGGAAGGGCGGCCTCCTATTTGCTGAAGGAAAGAAAGAAAAAAAAGGCTGTGGCGCCCCACCGCCCTGCCGAGGCCCCGAGCAATTAGGGCTGTGACATGGGGTGTGGGCTGAGCCCACCATGAATTCTGTCTCGTCAATTTGCTGTGATGTTTGGATCGTTGCGCACACCGCAGGTCACCACTCACAAGATGGCAATTAAGGAAGGCAGAGAGAGAAAACAGTGCCGCCGATCACAGCAGAGATTTCAGCTTGTTTCCCAGGTTTATTAAGCTCATTAGCATCTAACTTTGGCTAAATAATCCATCTGTTTGAAGAAATATGTTGTTTGTTTTTTTTTGCTTATATCAGTGACTCCATTCTCTAAAGGTATTTAATTAAGGGGGAAAAGTAAAGAAAACATGACAGAGAGCCTGGCAGGATCTCTATTTTACAAATGTAGAACATTTTCTTTCCCCTGCAGTACAGTGTGCAGTGTGATAAGATCCAATATGAGGTGACATAACAAGTTCATCTTCCGGCCGAGGCCCACTGAGACGACACAGCAACGACACACTTTCTGAAAGAATGAAATACAAGGATCATTTCTCTACGCTTGTGAAGGAGCGGCGATCGATCTCTGCGCACAAAGTCTTCAAGCGCTTCGATTCTTAAAAACGATTAAAGTGGCCGTGATGAAAGACAAGAGTTGTGAGAACCTGTGTGTTTGATTTCAGGCTTGTCAGTCAACTGAGCTGCTGTCTGTTGTGTTAGCGCAATAGTCTCACCTTTGTGATGTGTTTTCCATTCTGCGTGTGTTTGTGTGTGTGTGTGTGTGTGTGTTTCCTGTTTGGAGCGATCTCACTTACACCCTGACCTGCGGCTAAATGCAGTTTTTGTGTCGCTAATCAGACCCAGTGTGTTCCCGACAGATTGACTGGACTGGATTCTATTTGTTGCGGCGTTGCGCTTGGCAGCTGTTTCGTGTTCGCCGGATGTTTGGGGTACGATGAGCAAGGCCAACCTTTGCTTCTACACCTGCCGCAGCTGTTCTCCCATCGCTGCTATAGGTTCATTGAATTAGAATGTTTGGGGAAGAACCGGGGAGGAACAAATCGTCATTGTTCATGTGATTCATGTGATTGATTCGCCTCATTTCATGATTGAGATGTCGCTACACCTCAGATTGAGGTAAAATGAGACGTTTCACTTGTCGGCTTCCAGATTCACCCGCTCCCTCAGGATGGAGAACAGAATGAATCTATTCGAACGTCCGCTAGTGTGAACTTGTTATGGATTTTTATGTTTGTTTGGAGGTTTTTTGCAATTTTCCAGTAAAAACGCTCAAATTGTGGTGGACAGCCGTTGTGGAAAGCTGTAGTTTAATGAGAAACAGAACACAATTGACACAATTTACAGTCGTCCACAAAACGTTCATGCCGTTTGCATAAGAAAATATGTTAACGTTGTGGTTTTTGCTGACATCATTTGTTTCAGCGTATTCTGTGTGTCCTCTTCGACTGCAGCAAAAAGCTCCCACACTGATGCAATTCAAGCAATGACTCGAGGCTGAGGAGAGTTTAGCGGTGATGTGCTCAGGGATGATAGCGTTCATCTAGAACGTCATCATTGTTGGAATGAGCATCGGCCCATAGGGGAATCGTTAGCTTCACAGATCATCTTAGCAATCAGTTTGTTTTGTATGTTTCTGCCTCAGTGGGCCATCAAAGAACAATCTTTGCTACCGTAGGGGCGGGGGTGGGGGGGATCAATCATTGTCGAAAGTGAAACGTCATGCGATCCGTCGCATGAGTCATGTCCGAAACGAGAACATAAGGTGATTGTCGCGTGCAGAATTTGACCCATTCCCTGATGGAGCGGTGAGCTGCAAGCGGTGCTGCGTTCAGGAGTCAGCGGGTGATCCAAAGCCCTCAATTCCAACCATAAATTCTGAGAGCCAAGCAGGGAAGGTCTTTAATAACACCTGGTCAGAGAGACACACGACCCCCCAGCCTGAGCGCAGACACTCACACGCAGGGCTGCATCTCAGGGCTTTGTGTCTCCTTTCCCACCCTGTGGAAGGTGAAGAGTCACAGTTGTGAGTGTAATGCAGGTATGCAATGAAAAGCAAGACGTAACATGAAACACATCTGTATTAGGGAAGAGGATGAGCAACGAGAAGATGTTTAAACTGAACATATGTCAGTGTTGAACCAGAGCAGTTGAAGAATTTCATTAAAAACCAACAGGGTACCTGCTTAGTTCCAAAATTCATGTTCAACGCGTCGCCCTGAGCAGCAGTTTAAACTTCTCTCTGGTGTCTAGCGGTTGACGAGGGAGGAAAAATTACTACCGGCCATTTAAAGAACATCAGAGGCTTCACTGTTAGCTCTCTAAACCTCTCTGCAGGGAGCGGAAACCAAACGCAAGCAGCCTTTCATGGAGTTCTGGCTCCTGCTGCAGGATCCTCATCCTCCAGACGGCAGGATAAATGAGTCTCTGATGAGGCCTTATTACCGAGAACCTCCTCCATTCCCAAGACACACTGACAACTGTGACTTTGCAAACATCCCTGACGACACAGCAGCTGGAAAAAAAAAAAAAAAAGCGAGAAATGCATCTTTAAAATCAGGCGCCGTCTTTGTGTTTGTGTTGCGTTTGTTCCATCCATCACGATACTGCACAAAGTTTGCTCTCCATCTGTCTCAAATGCAATTTCTCTCTCATTTGGGGGGTTTTGATGAGTGTGAAGGCTGCGTCCATCTTGAAGGCTGAGCAAGCTGCTCGTCAAGGATGTTGTTGGTGTGTCAACAGAGCTGCCGTTGGCAGCCAGACCCCTCACTCTGTCGGATGCATGCAGACAGCGCGCACACACCCTCCGTCTCGACTTCAGCAATGCCTGAGATATAATGTTGTGTCCAGAAGGTGCGGAAACCAAAGTCAGTGATAAAACACGCAACACAGCAGAAGTTTCAGACATTTTAAACATCATCCTTCAATCATCTGGCAAAAGCCTGTTACAAGGTGGAACCACAGAAGAGGTTTGCGCACAGGCTGCCAGTGAAATAAGAACATTAAAGTGTTTTTCCTCTGGTAATCTGGGGATTTGTAAAGTTGTTTAACCCCGACTCTTCGACTCGCTCTATTTTCAGAAACAACTGCAGCGCCATGTAGCCTACAGGTGCAGTTGTTGTTCACTGTGGGAAAGTCTGACTGGGGAAACCTTTTAACTGCAGAATACCCCCACCTGTGTTAGTCACAAGGTCTCTTTATTCCCAGGGTTTCTAAAGACTTTGTGCACTCAGGTACACACAGAATCCCAGAGAACACAGAGTAAAAATATATATCATTTTTTGGTATTTTTCTAGTCTGAGCTGAAAGTCACGACTGTTTTATTTTGTTGAACAAAGACTCGACATATGGGCCAAGCTGTCAAACGCATTCATATTCTTGTTGTTTCTAATGTTAGGTGTTTTTCTAACATGGTGTCACAGATACCTCATCATCATCATCATCATCATCATCATCATAAGTCTTTATTTACACCACTTTTCAAGACACTTGAAGTGCTTTCCATCGATCCATTGAAGCCATTATACGTGCACACTGCAATCACACACTGGTGGTGGTAATGGCCTCTCTAACGCCAAACAATCACCTACATTCCTAAGAAAGTGCAGTTTAGTTAACGTGTCTTGTCCAAGGACACGACAGCAGAGGCTGGGATGGAGTGAGTTTCATTGAATGACCCACTCTACCTCCTGAGTTACAGTCGCTGCAAAAAAACCCCAGTGCATCAGGGAGTATTGACCCTGAATGAATTTGCCTCATAACAAACCTTGAAACCTTTATCAGTTCCAAAATCTTTCCTGTCCTTATTAGATTATAAAGTTCTACGCATGTTAGCAAAGAGGAAACACCCTCGAGTCATTTTAAAAAAAGAAAAATTGATGCTGAAATCAAAGTGAAGTTGTGAGAACAGCACTGTCTGAAATCTCTCCCTCCCTCTCCCTCTGTGTGTGTGTGTGTGTGTGTGTGTGTGTGTGTGTGCCCGCGCACTCACGCGCGCGTGTGTGTGTGTGTGTGTGTGTGTGTGTGTCTGTGCGTGTGTGTGTGGACCAACCGACGGGTCTCCTCGGAATGATTTTAGTCGTTCTTGTGTTCGTTTGGTGCAGGAGCTGTCCACTAACTGCAGTGCTGAAAACTAGATCGCGGGACACTGCACATGTGTACTGTCACACACTCACATGTTCTTATTTTAAAGTGAAGAGTTATTTTTCACAGCAATGCCATATGTTTTCATTTGATTTGATTTCTGTATTTCTTTCAGTACAAAAAGGATCATCAGTTGAATCCATTTACCTCAGAATTGAACCAGAATTATCAGGCCATTTAAATATCTTTCATTGCAGATGAAGTTTGTAACATTTAATTTTCTTCATATCTGTGTCAAAACTTTTCCTGATTCAGAGTCAGAGGACTGAGATGCAGAATTGAATGCTAATATGAACTCATATCTTCCCCTCAGCATCCCTACAGGGCACAGTGCTATCTTGTACTGTGCAGGAGATAAATCCAGCATGAAAATAATACGGTTTTCATGGACTTAAAGCAATAAACCAACATCATATTGACCATCAGGGGAAGGTTGGACTTAAGGTTGCTTGCCCTGGCTGTCTTAGCTGTGCCAATGTAATAATAGTCAGACAGATACGCTGCTAAAACTCAGCTTGTTCTTCACTGCATAATAAAAGAGGTTTCTTTTTTAAAGAGTGATAGCAAGATGGGCACCAGGTCAGAGAAGACAGCTGCAGCAAATCCATTATCTTCATGAAAATCTGCTTCAGTAGACCAGGTTCAGACTGATGTATGGATGGCTCAGTGGATACGCGGTGCCAGGGTGGCAGTGATTCAGGGTGAAGCAAAGGCACAGTCGGACACATTTTGACAAATTACATAGAAAAGCATTTTGATTCTGTCAGGACTGCCGATGGGAAACTTTTATTACATTCCGTCCAAGTGCCCATAAATATGCTGATGCTAATATACAGAATTGGACGCTCTGCCCACTTTAGTAGGGGTGAAATGATTTAGAACAAAACACAACTATTGTTAATGTTTAGCTGTCGTACATAAATTTGGATGTTTTGCAAAGTACAGCTTTTCGGTTTTCTTCCGTTCGACATCGCAGCCCTATGGTTTCTTTTGAATTGAACTAATCCATACGTCATGATGACCCATCAGGCTGCAAATGTGCAGAAATTGTCTTTTTCATGTTAGCAACAAATGCATCATGGAAATCCTTTTGGAGTCACTGAAAAATGACGGTTGAAGTATTTTGTGTTGAAATGTGTCATGACTCGCACATCTTTTTTGGTCGTTCGGCTTTGCGGCATGTTCAGAAAGTGTCAGCAGTTTGTTTCACCATCAGTGTTTGTAAGAGCAGGATGTGCACATGCACAAAGCTGCATGCCTTGGTGCAGAGGGAGGCGAAAGACAAAGGGAGGGTGCATCTGCAGACACAACTGGCAGCACACAACCGTCTCAGGGAGGGAAAATAAAGGAGGGAGGAAAAAAAAACTTGTGGTTTTATGGGTTGTCGAAGCAGAGGAGCATCACAGCCCAGATTTAGTTCAAAATGCAAAAAACAAATCCATCAAGGAAAAGCAGCTGAATTTCCGCGGCAGCATTTTCACACACTTCCCAGAGTGAATATATTTTGTCCACTTATTCCCTCATAATATGAACTATTTAACACACACACACACACACACACACACACACACACACACACTGTTCTACACAACATCATAGTGAAGAGCTGAAAGACGACACAAATGCAAGAAACATCTGCACACAACCTGACTGACATCTGCTTTTAAACGTCACATAAAAAAACAACAACATTGATTTAAATGAGAGCCACAAGTTGAAAATAAATGAAAATAAGAAATCTTCCACACTGCATCTCAAAACAACATCAAACCAGTCTGGGTGCTAATTCTGTTGCTTCTGATCTTAGATTTCACAGTTCAGATGCTCGTGTAATTGCAGAGTGTCGTCTGCTTTGAACTGGGAGCCACATTTGCCACCAAAGGGGTTCTTGGGGGTCATTCACTAACTAGGTGGGCAGCATCCTAATTAGTTCAGAAAACAGGGATGGAATGGTTGATTTGACTATTGTCTAATAACCATTCTGGTTTTTGTTTGTTTGTTTGTTTGATTGATTTTTAATTGTATCAATAATTGAAGTACTTTGGAGTGTCTTTGGGATGGCTGAGAAATGCGGCTGACGTATTGACTGAAGTCACCCCAGTCGCCTCTGTGCACAGTGTGTGCACTGGCAGGGGGAGGAACAGAAAGAGAGGAAAGCAGATTCATCTGGATTCCCATAGCAAAAAAAAACAAAAAAACCTTGTCAGCCTTTCTTGCTTGCTTGCTTTGTTTCTGTTCCATGGGTGTGTGTGTGACCGTGGGGGCAGAGATGAGACGCTAGCTGTTGGTTCACCTCACTCTGCTCCACTAACGCTAAGCTCCCATTTTCCAGACCAGAGGCGTGTGATAAATCGGTGACACGGCAACACATGCTACCCCTTCCCAACGCTTCCTCTCTTGGCACTGGCGCTGAGACTGTTCTTGGGTCCAGCATGAATATGAGAATATGCAGCGTCCCACACCTTTGCCCTCCTCCAGCATCCCATCACCTCCTCAGTCACAGAACAATTTCCTGTTTGACTCTCTTGTCCTTTCATCAATCTGTTATTAGAATTCTCCTTTATTCATTCCGCACTCTCATCATCTCATCAGATAGTCATCAGAGTGCTCTGGCGTGATCCAAGATTACAATTTCCTCCTCATCAGATTGGAATAATCTTGGGCCAGGCCAGACATCTGCGGTCTTTTAGACAAAAGCGGTGAAAAAGATGAGTAAAAATGCTTCAACTCGAGATAATTAGGAATCGTTGATGCTCTATGGTACACACACACACACATATATGCATATACATACCATCACCATACATACCACCACTATGCATACCATCACTCACATTGAGAACAGTTCATTTCAAACTTCAATGAGAGTGTAATCATGTCATTCCAACACGATGCGCTATTGAGGATCTATCTCAATTATCTCGCTGTTGAGATAATCGGTCTTTTGCATAGAAAAGGGCGTGTTTGCATGGCAGCACAGAAGCAGCGTCTGATCTGGTGCTTGATGCAGTTCCCACGAATTCTCATCATAAACCACTGAGAATAAAGAGTAAAAAACAAAAAAGGAGAAATTAAAATAACATCCTCCCACCCTTTGAGTGGGTTTGATTGGAAGCTAAAGAGGGGACGGACGCTCCCACTGTCTGTTGTCATTTATAATGAGCTCATTTCCATTCATTTCTTTTGTTTCATACAAATTTGGAGTTTGTTTTAGGTTCAGACCAGCACGTACTCACACGCAGGCTTGACTGACAGCCTTATTTTTTTATAGACATACGTTTAAAAAAAACTGCCCTCAATGCGGCAATTCAACTTGCCTACATGCCAAACACTTTTGCAGCGCGCGCACGTCGCTTTCACACCCATACTGACAAAGACAAGGCAGCCTCGTCTCAGCCTCCGAGCTCTGCCCAACAATGCAGGAAATAAATCACGACAGAAGTGAAACCCTGCAGGAAGGCAGATAAGAGCCGACCCAGTGGGCTTCACACTCAACAGGTATTCTGCATTGATGTGATTAATGCTGTTGCCAATAAGTGCACTCCACTTGCTTTTCATTAGTAAATGCCGTCGAATCCTCTCTCTCTCACTGACACATTTTTTTTTTTCAAATGTTAAAAATTCAGATTCAGATTGATGCCTGGAGGTTTTCCAGGCCCTAAAAGTGTAAAGGAAAGAAATCTTACAGAGGTGAAGATGGAGAAACACCAAACAAGGAGCAACGTTGCCCCCTCAACCAAAATGCCTCCTCGTCTTCAGCTCCAAGTTCTGAGCTGAGCACTTTCGTTTCGCCAACATCCGGAACCATTGCTCACTCCATCCATCACATTACAGGACACAGCGATTACAACTTTCAATGAATGGCACACCTTGTCAACGCAAATAAAACAGCCGAGCGCTGTCACATCCTAACACAGTCAAGGGGGCGGGGGGTGGAAAACAAAATCATGTGTTAAATGGGGGGGAATGAAATACAGCAGCTGCAAACACAAAGTGTCTGGTTGTAAAAGAGGAGTAATTGGTTACGTACTGAATCTCTCCGGCTCCCGCTCCATGCTGCTTGTTGCTGAGTCGCTGAAGCAACTGACACCAAAGAGACAGAGAGCAGGGAGTGCTGCGCTGCTACGCTCTCTCTCCCCCTCTCTCTCTCTCTCTCTCTCTCGCTCTCTCTCTCTCTCTCTCTCCCTCTCTCTCCCCCCCTGCTCCGTGGACGCCGCGGTGCCGTTAACCTAATTTTGCTCCTCTTTTTTTTTTTTGCCCCTTTCTCACTTTGTGCCTTTGCCTGTAATGAGTGTTCTTCCCCTCACACCTCACTGTGCCTCTGCCCTGCTTGCAGCCCTGCCCCCCTGCAGCAGCAGCCTCGGTTGCCATGCACACCAGGGTGCCGGGTCTACATGCGTGAAAAGTCATCAGTGAATTATTTGGAGGAATTTTGGATTGTTCTTACTTTCTTGCTTCTTTGCGCTCATGTGAATGTGTATGAAACATGTCCATGTTGAAATAATTGACTGTTAAAATGGGAACATTTAGGAAAGAATTCAAAATGAAAGTCTAAATTGAAAGAACATGTTAGAATGGAGAATTATATATATATTTATATTTATATATATATATATATGTGTGTGTGTGTGTGTATTTATGTCAGTGATGCAAGAGAGTGCCATCTACTGACTGGGAGGTGTGAATGTCGTCCACATACAGGATGAGGTGACAGGATCAAACATTCAGTCTTCAGCTTCCTTTCAGTTCTGACCATCTCAGATGTAAAGTTTTGGGCTGATTCATTTTTTTTGTTTCTTTCTTTCTTTCTTTTCATGTTAATCCAGAACTTAAAGACGTGATTTACGTTACATTGGTTGCTAAAGTTTAACCTTCTAAGGCAGACGGATCACTGCGACTTAAGAACAGCGCCAGTCAGCAGCGGCTGAAAGCCTCTCTTGAAAACCACGACAAAGACAGAAAAACAGAGGAAGGGATTGTGGGTGCGGCTGATGATAAAGACATTGGGGGGGGATGTTGCTGAGGTTTTGTCAAGAGAAATAAATAGATGGAACTGGAGTGTTTAAGGAGAAACATTATTTAAAGGGAGGACCAGCGCTAAAGGCTTTCCAGGGAGGAAAAACACAGTTTTGCCTCATACAGCAGCAGAAACTGTTTCAGTATTCTTATAGATACAGTGCTGTTCAAATGCATTCACACTCATTACTTGGTAGAAATGGGTCAGAATTATTCATGTGGAAATTTGCCTCCCATGGAAGGTCTGGTGGACCTGAGAATCCATAAAAAGTGCAGGGGAACCGAGCGTAGATGCTCCAGCAGCTACTTGATGGTCATTGAGAACATTTAAGAGCTAATTCAAATGTCCGCCCAAAAAGCTATTTCCCATGAGCATAAGAGGACTGCACTATTTGTTGTGACCTCTGCTTCTACTTTGCTGCACACAATGTCATTTATAGGTACACGAATGCTGCAAAGACCCTGCAGGAACACAATCTCTCCGAAAAGACTTGCACTCTCACCGCAGCCAGTGCAAGAGTCTTTAAATAATTGGAGGTTTGGTCCGTGAACCCTGAGCCACAGTCAGGTATCAAAGTGGCCTGCAGCGAGGCAATCAGACAATCCACCACGTCCGGTTCTCCTCGGGTGGCACTCGTCCCGATGGAAGGACAAATAGCCGCTGTCACAAGGGCGTTCACACAAGTGAAACTGCAGTGTGTGTGTGTCTGTGTGTGTTTGTGTGTGTGTGTGCGATACACAGTGTGGAAACTTTCAGGCACCCAGCTGCAGTCATTCGGGACAAAGACAGAAAAAAACAATGCCGCGCTTCTTGAGTCGTACACACAACAGTCAACATACAAGACACAGGTGCTCAAGGAGAAAACATCGGGCAATTACATTTTAGAGTGAAGAGCCTTTAAATTAGCGACAAAAAAGGGGCCGAAAGGTGCAAACTCCATCCTCACCAGCCACCCTGCAGATCTGAGGGCAAAGCCCACATCAGTCAATGAAAGGTGGGATCGTGGGGTCGTTAACAACCAGCATGTCTGCAAGCAGACGTCACAATAAATGACGTCTGCTTGCAGACCAGGGGCTGAAAAACGGAAACGACAGGAGCCATAGTCTCTTCCCAAGAAACTCAAGGAGTGAGGTAATTGTGTAAACAATACATAGAACACCACAGCGGTGCACACCCATGCATTTCATGTGCACTGCTCTGCATTTCCATGTGGGGAAGACCGACTAAGGACGAAAGTGAAACGAGAGCGAGCGCAAAGTGAGACTGATGGCAAGAGGAAAAAAGAATGGGAGCAATTTAGGATGGCGAAGCCTGCGAGGAGCCACTAAAGGCTCTAATGTTCATTTTCTAGGATCATAGGGAAGTGCTACACATTATGAACAACAAACCGCTCATAATGATTCCTACTTGGAGTTAATTGTCCAGGACACAGTGATATTAACACTGCAGACATGCTGCAGATGCACCAAACGGCACCTAAAGGCAAAACTTGAGGTTAGTTTTGCTCCATGAAGGAAATAACGCTGCACCACAGCCAGGTCCTCAGCCACTGCAGGTTCCACGTGTTTTGCGTTGATTTTTGGACTTATTTGTAGACCTGCATCTACCAGTATCCAATGGGAACAACTACTTGAAATTATGTTTGGTTTGAATTGGATTTGAGTGTCTAGTTGAAGACACAGGGCCAGATCCACAGTGATTGGCCTTGGCAGAAAGATGTTAAAATCAGAACAAAAAAACTGTGTCCGATCAACAGACCGCACGTAAAGGTAAACAGCGGTGGACATCATCATGAGGTGCAGGTAGCCCACCGGCTGCGCCTGACTTGTGTGAATGTGTTTTAGCTGATCCTTTAGCACAAACTGATAACCTCGTCTATGCAAAATATCCCTGATTAGAAACAGCAGCTCGTCCTCAAAGGCTTTGTGTAGTTTGACAGACCTAAATTCCATACATATACTGTATACATGCCTATTTATACACTGTATGTATCTCTAATCACAAGGTAATGAGGTCCTATTCTCTTGATCTTTTCTACATTTTTGCCAACCAAACAGGCAGATACGGATTATTCAAGAAAACAAGGCACACATTATTTCATACTTATTTTATGAGCAGCAGATTATTTTTACTGCGAGTGTCACACACAGTGTGGTCATGACTTGAGCTGATATTTCTGCCAGTCTAACACAATAGCAGCGTCTCGCTAATTAATCTCCATCTGCCGAGTTAGACGAGTCCAACTAGCTCCAGTAGTTTCTTGGAACTCTCTTATTCTCATCTTGGCTGTCGGTAACACACAGCAAGGACGCCACTGTTATTCTCGCCAACCCTTCAAAGGCTCTTTTAACTGTTGTGCTTGGTGAACCAGCCTTTGTGCATAGTCGTGTTGGAACTCAGCGGTGTGGTATCATTTTGAAATTGCTTTATATACTTCAGTGCTTTTCCTCCCCTTGGTAACAAAAGTGCACCTGAGAAGTTGGGACCTAATGACGCCTGTCCGCACTGGCCGAGAAGCCAATGAGACAGAGCCGCCTTCAGCCAATAGAATGTCACGGTCACCAGCATGGAATGGATTAGCTGAAAGTCGACTGGTTGATTGATGTTGCGAGCGACGCCGGTAAAGTCAGCCGTGGAGCTGTGGAGTGAATGTGCCAAATGCACAGTGGCTGGCTGGGATGGAACCAGTGCCGCAGTGTCTTCGGCTCCGCTCCCCAACTTTGAACGCAACTTTTACCTTTTGTTCCATCGCCTCTGCGCAATAATGCTAATAAATCACTGTGGGCAACAGTGGTCTGAATCAGCTGGGTGCAGCGTCTTGGTGGAGCTGCGTTGATGCGCGTGTGATCACAGAGGTATTTCTGTATGTAGGGCAGCGTCTCCTGAGAGCACTCTGTGTCACACTCATTCCTCTTCTTCCACACATACTTTGACTGCTCAGACTTTCTTCAGAGATCATCAGGATAGAGAAGTTTACACAGGCAAGTGGTTTCAAACACGTGTGGGTGTGCATGTGTCTTATGGCCATTTCAAGATCTAACACTCTCATTTTGGCGATCTACTCCCAACAGTCAAGGTTGTAGGGAGTGCATGCCCCCACTCACCAACACACACACACACACACACACACACACCACAAATAAAGCTTCCAAATGAATATAGTAGAGTGGAGAGTGCAATATTTCCTCCTGAATTAGACTATATGTAAATACTAAAAGCACCAGAAACAGCTCACTTCCTCGTGATTGGTCAGCGTTCTCATGCAGTAATGCCTCGCCCACATTTTTCAGGCTTATGACGTAGAAAGTGGAGCAAAACCCAAATGGCTTGCTTCAACGCAGTAATACAGAAAAAGCCAACCAATCTGGAAACAACGCAAGTTTATATTTTTTGTACTTGGTGTGTTAGTTGGATTTCAAGTAATGCTGAAAGACACATTGAAGAGCTGAAAAGTCAGTTTTTCATCATGGGAGCCCTTTAAGATTCACTCTTTTCTTTACCGCTCACACTTTTTCTCCAAAAATGAGCTCTATTGCAGCTCAATGAGCCAGCAGAGTGTGTGTGTGTGTGTGTGTGTGTGTGTGTGTGTGGCTCCCACTTTGGCTGAGCAGCCAGATGTAACCTGAGCAGAGTGATGGAAAGAGCAGCATCAACACATTGATTTATTCTTTGGGGCAATTAAAAAGGTTTTTCTGTCTGTCTGAAGGCGAAAAAACAAACTTGCTTTTTGAGGCTGAAACCTCATTTCTGGCTCCAGTCGTCAGAAGCAACTTTCACTCAAACTTGCTTGATTACCATTTCAGCTCACTTTTTCTTTCCCCGGGTTTTGAAGAACAAGCCTTCATGTTGTTTGCTTCACTTTCACTTTTGAAGTTCCAGCTGTTTTGTTGTATGTGTCACAACAGTATAGTAGTAGTAGTAGTAGTAGTAGTAGTAGTAATAGTAGTAGTATATTAGTCTAACCTAACCAACCAACAAAAACTGCCACTGTGTTTATAAATGACTTACCGTTATGTTTAAATGTAGAAATGTAGGAAATGTAAGAATTTTCATTCATTAAAAAAAAAAAAAAAATCCATCAAATATTTACTAATGGTAAATATCTGTACTTATTTCATTGGCGAAGGCCCCACCTACATGATTCTACTTGAGGAGTTGCTTCGTCTGTGATGGGAAAATAATCATGGGAAATAAGACCAGACTGAAATTACAGCATCTTTTTTCTGGCTCTGAAGTTGCACGATACACATTTTCCTTCTGCTCTCTAGAGGAATTGGGATGAAAAAAAAAAACAAATAGCATTTATGAAATGTGGAAAAAAATGTTATTACAGTCGTAACAGTATATTTGCAGGGGGGTGGAGTATTGGTCTGGAACCACTGTGTTTCCAGCAGACACAAAAAACAAGAAGTTTGACATAGTGAGCAAAAAGCTTTTCTTAATAATTACCAATGAGTGCTGCTGTGATCCCTCTGCAGGCCAAAAAGATAGTGTGTGTATACACACACATATATATATATATATACACATCTATGAGAGAGAGCAAAAAAGGGGTGAACTTCTAAAGCACACACTCTCCAATTATATCACATTGCAAGCATCAGTAATGTGCTCCAACGCCTTGTGTGCAATGTGTACACACACACACACACACACACACACACACACACACACACTGAAGGGTTAAGAAGCCATCCCCTGCACTGGCGCAGCCAAAAATGTTGAACAGCACTTTGCTGCCTGTGTCCCAGTTAAGCTGGGAAGCTGCTCGTCCCCACAGAGAGCGGCAGAGGTTCAGCAGCAGCACAGCAGCACAGCAGCACAGCAGCTCTCATTCACACAGCTGTGCTGTTTGTCAAAGTTGCCATCCGCCTTGTCTCGCTGTGCTTGGCCCGCCGTCTCACCCCACCACCTCCACCTCCAACACCCGCTTCCTTTCTGAAATATAGTTTGTGTTGATGTCTCGTCACTTTAATCTTTCTGCAAATGTGAAACGTGATCCCGGAGCCACGAGTGAGAGTGAGCACGCAGAGAGGTTCAGCCGCTGAGCGATGTTTGAACAGCACATTATTGGCTCTTTCAGTGCACATTGAAAAAGAAGGAAAAGGAGAGGAAATGCACACACACACACACACACACACACAAAATTTGAATATGTTTAAAATACACTGGACAACATTGAAAGGCAGATTACTATTATTTCAAATCCAAATTCTGTAATCTCATTAATTCTCCTTAAAATCTTTATTTTAACCCAAAGAAACCGATACAGTTGAACCATCCTCAACTTCCTCTGCTTCACTGAGGAAACTGCATTTGTCTGTTGTCAAGGTGACAGATGAAGACTTTTTGCATTCGCTCTTTCCAAAGTCAAACTACACAGAAGTATTTTCTCTGAGTGTGAAACTTTTAGAACGTCAAGAAAAACCCTGGTTCTGCTTTGGTCTGCTGCAGCTTGTCAGCACCTCAGGTCAGTTCACGTCAGCTCAGCTGCAACATCCACTTCCCAAGATAAAAAACATACTGTGTTTTTTTGTTGTTTGTTTGTTCTTCACTTACTCTACACAATTATGTTTGACTAACACAACCGTTTTAGTGGGAGGAATTCAACCCAAATGAGAGCAGCAACAGGGTCAGTCTGCTGGTTCTTGGTCTTGGTTCTGTCATTTTGGACTAAAGTTTGGCAAGTACAAATCTGGAGGAGCCTCAATGAATACGAAGGAAGCTTAGTGTCAATATTAACTTATACATTTATCGTGTGTGTGTGTGTGTGTGTGTGTCAGTCACGCTACTTAACTCTCGGCTCTCATGGTGTTCAAAGGTGATATTATGACTGTGGGGCCTTTGTTTGATAATCTGCTCTCAGTTGGAAATTGCACTGAGTGGTTAAATGGGTTTTCGGCTTTAGTGTAATAAGGCTGTGTGATTCTTTAATAACATGACAATCACGGTCCAGGGAGCAGGACTGAACGGAAGAGCACGGCAGCAGCAGAGTGGACCCAGCGTCCAGCTGAGGGCGGAGCTTCACCAACATCTAATTACAGCCCGATGCTGTGATCCTCCACTTTCAATACTTCCTCGGGGGAGGGACGCAAATGTCACTCACAGCTGACTGATAAGGAGATGTGTGTGTGTGTGTGTGTGTGTGGGGGGGGGGAATCTCACCTGTCAAGAGGCCTCTATTGACCACCAGCATCACAAATGTTATGCTGAAGAATTGATTTGGCCTCTCTGCGAGCTGAGAGTGGCCACTGTATTGGAGTGAAATTAATAGTTTTCCTTGTGAATGCTGCACTTTAAAATTCAGATGAAACAGTGTGTTTTTGCAAAGAAGTGACAAAGAAAAAAAAAAGAACAACTGTTGTCCTTCCTGAACAGGGCCATTGTGCTATCATGATGTTTTATTGACCTATTTCTTCACATTTTTAAAGAAATTGTGCTTAAATTAAAATAAAAATTAAAAAAAAAAATCAGAGATCAATTATTCAGATTCAATTCATTTCTTTTTTCTTTTTCAAATCTAATGAAACAAAAAAACAGCCCTAGATTGTATTATGTTATCAAAACTACAGGAAATTGTCATTTTGAGGAATGTATAGTAATTTACTTCCATTATCTGATTAATGACAACAATGTTGTTTTAGGCCTTGTAGCCATTCAAATCCAAGTGATAGACTAACGACTTTAATTAGTCTTTCTCTTTAATTACTATAATTGAATTGGTCAGTATTTTCCAGCCTTTAATATGCACATCTGCAAACACGCAAACACCTCGTCCCTCTGTCTCAAGCTCCCAGCAGCCATTTCTGCCGCAGGTCCTAATCCACTCACTGTACCACCGTCATGGCTCTCTGTTGCTCCCTGTGAGGTGCACCAGGATCCTTTAGCATTCCAGAGTGCTATATAATTCATTAGCACGGTGAGTGGCTGTGGACCGGTGGCAGCAAGCAAGCTGGAGGTGCTGTTGGTGCTAATTGCTTTATATAGATAATAAGAGTCCATGTAAGTACAGCTATTCTCTGGGGACCAGCGCAGTGTATCTGAGAGTTTGCACACACACACACACACACACACACACACACATGCGTGCAGGCAGAAGACACTAGAAGTCGCCAGGCATGCTGACAGAGCAGACCAAAATATTTGAATAAACCTTTTTGTCTGTAAATTTGAACGGATAAATATCGCTAAATTAGATTGATCATCAAACTTGTATTGATAAAATGTGTGACGTATTTCTGATATTGTGGCCTTCACAGCCTTCCAGCAGAAGGTACCGGTCCATAAGAATCAGAACTTCCAGGTTCCAAGGAATCTTGAATCTTGAATCTTGAATCTTGAATCTTGACAAAGATTCCTGTGACGCTTTTGAGCAGTTTGTCACAAGTAGTTTGTCTTTGTCCTTGGTGAGTCTTTTTTGCAGTAGGTTGTGGTTGGTGTCAGATCCGTGCCCAGCTTAGCTTACTCAGTTGTAGGAACATCTTATGGTGATTGATGCAACGATTCTTTGAGCGGCTCCGCAGCAGCAAAGACGCTTTTGGTGGAAATCCAACTCCTCAGGATTCAAAAAAAATTTCAAGAAATGTGTCATCTCAGCGGGAAGCACTCTCTCCACTTTTTCCACGGTTGTCTCGCATCTGCATATCCTCAATGCTGTTTCATATTCTCACTGTCACAGTCGTAACAGTCACTGCAAAATGGAATGGCTTCCAGATAACCTCACGACACGGTCCAGGTCAGCAGTGGGGGAATGAGCCCATTAACCCGCTGACCTCCGTGCTTTGATTGAAAATGAAACACAATGAGAAGACAAACAGAAGACTTTAGAGAGCAGCAGCCCAGCAACATGGGAGCTGCTCCTGTGACTTCACATGTGTTCTGTTTAAAGGGCACGGCGTGGGAGGGGGAGCCCAGTCCCTCCATGTGGATGGAAAGGATGCGGGAAGGAATCCAATTAAGATGCTAATATGAACTATCAGCTGACTTTTTTCTTCTTATTTTTGCTGGTGCTTTTATTTGGTCACTACGGGTTTGCAGTTGCTGCTCCAGAGCCAGACGTCTGACCGTAGTGCATATTTGGCAGCTGCTGCCGAATTTATTGCTGCTTGCATAACAAGTCACTGTCAGCTGATGCCATTTGCCACTTGTGTCTCTTTACCAAGGAAACATGGAAGCTAACAGCACTTTTGAGGTGGACATAAATTTTGCAAAGCCGCGATGGGAAGATTATCCAGTTTCAAATGGACATCACCAACGACCGTCAAATTCCCTTTCGACGCAGCAGTGAAGTCTCATTTCCCTCCCCTGCACAAACTGCAGGCTCACTTGAAAAGGCAGAATCTTCTTTTTCACCCAGCCGAAATAAAATGATTAAAAACACACTTGACAGATTGACGGTTGGCCTGACAGATTGCAAAAGCCTGTCTGCTCCGTTTCACTGCAGCGGTGGATGGTGTTATAGTCAGAGATTTGGGAAGACAGTCAAAAAATCTCCGAAAGAAAAGCACTTTTCCTGACTTTCCCCATTTCCTTTTTTGGGCAATTAGTCTTGAGTCATATTTCAAATGTGGAGATTAGGGTTATAGGTATAAATCAAGAGAATATTCTCTGCAACACGCTCGTCAGAAGCTGGAATACGATCCTTGCGGATCATCACAGACTTCACCAACAGCAAAGGAGATTAAAACTCAATGAAAGCTACAAACTCCCAAGGCTAAGGAGTCATTTGGACTAAGTGGGAGAGACATCGTTAAGAATGCCAGAATGTGGAATAATGATGGCAGGAAATTCAGCATGCTTATTAAAAAAACAGCTGTAAAATGCTGTAACCATCGTCATTTTCTGCAGGAGGGTTGGGGAGGGGGGTGTGGGGGGTGAATGCTACAATGAATTTGCTGTATGTTGTTTAAACACTGCCTGACAGGTTTCCAACACTGTCTTCTCTTAGACAAAGCTTCGGTCCACGAGGCCTCATTCAGGGCTTTAATGAGGCGGCTGCTAGAAATAACGATAACAACTACACACCGCCGAGTATCCACCCGGGTCAAGAGAGTAAATATATTCATAATCTAACGTCAGAACATCCTGGGAAATAATCTCACTGCTGCGTTCAACACATCAATGTGAAGTCGAGCTTTAAAAACATTCTAGTAAAATAAGAATAAGAACGATTCGTATTCTTATTCTTATGAGAACTGCAAAAATATACTTGGAGAAAATAAAGAGTGAGAAGGAGGGCAGGACTCAGCAGCTACTGAGGGTGCGACACGCCGTGAAGAGGCTGAACCGTCGACAACGAAGGCAGCGTCACTTCAGAGTAATCTTTACACAATCTGCACTCAAGTTTTAGGCAAATGTCTGAATATGACGAATCCAAGTGGGCTGGATGTACGAGAACCTGGAAACAAACAGGTGTCATCATCCAGATATTACTGATGTGAGCTGTGTGTGCATGAGGAATTTGCCCCTCCATCAGGAGCAGAGTACACAGTACACAGTACACAGTCAAAAGAAATCTGCCACAGCTCAGTTGTGACTGCCAGGTGAGAACAATTTGGTGGGTTACTGCACATTTCTGGTTTTCTATTTGACTTGCTTGTTATTGGCGAGGGTGCTGGAGCCTCTCCCGGCTGTCACGGGGCGAAGGCAGGGGTTCCTCCCTGGACACGTCGCCACTTTATCTCAGCGCCACGTTGAACACGTTGACATACAACCATTGGCACTTGTGCCAATGGCCAATTTAGTTCCCCGTTTTCCTCACGTTGCAGAAGCCATTAAAAGCATCACCACTGGAGAGCCCATGCAAACCACCACATCCTTTATTTAACCTGGTAAAAAAAAAAAAATTGCAAGTTCATTTTATCGCCACCTGCTTCCTAATTTGAAGGCTATTGGTTGAGACAGAAAGTCCCCAATGTACACACAATGTGCCACATTTAATGGTTGCTTCCAATTTAGATTTTAGATAACCAATGATGACGACTGGTTTAAACAGCTTTTCTGTATCCTGTGCCAATCACTTCCATGTTCCCTCATCAATGCAAGTGTTGTAGTTCATCCCGACCCAGCAGTTTAGAGGCACAGAGTGAAAAGTCCTGGAGTGAAGCCATGTGGGCGCTGGGAGACCATGCAAAGCCACTACAGAGAGGAGTCCGAGCCCAGTTATTAACAATGTCAGCCTTTTAACTCTGTGTGATACACAAACTACAGGGAAAAAATATTAGTTCTTAAAAAAAAAAGATTTTCCTTCCCCACATAAACCCAAGAAAACTGAACGTGTGTGTGAAAAAGAAAGTGATCGATGCTCCTGCACTCTCCCCCTTTTCATCGTTACTGCACTTGACACCACAGTTTGGCTTTTCCAGCAGAACGGCACCAGCACACTGGTGACTGCTGGGCCACCTGGGCACCGTCTGCCCCTGCTCAACATTCACAGCACTCATTCAATTACTGACGTCTATTTATCGCTCTTCTTCCTTTAATAAGTCTTGACTGTCAGCACACACACACACACACACACACACACACACACACACACACACACACACCTCTGATGGGCAGCCCCTTCATGCATTGTGGGATGGAGCAGATGGTTTCTAACTGTGCCAGCATCAGTGGGATACAGCTGTGACTAAATTGGAAGGGCTGGAGCTGTAGCCATCACCCCCCCCAACAACCCCACCAACAACCCCCCACCCCCCCACCCCCCCAAGCCTCCCCTCCAAACGTTACTCACATGGATTCATTCAGAAATCTTTGCCGTTGCCATCTGCCAGCAAGCACTTCCAGCTTCTCCACATGCTTCATGGGACTTTGCTGAGTTTGTGAGTAACGAGGTCCAATATGTCTCGTTGATTAGAGTTTTAACACGTTTTGATTGTAGCCTTGCTATAAACCCTGTTTTTTAGGTTTGGCTGGATCACCGTCCCTCTCAGGCTCCCCAGCCTCCCTGCTTGCCCTTGAGAAAACTCATCTACATCTGTATGAGCGGCCAACGAACCTTCTCTTCTGCCCTCAGTGCCTCCTCCTTCGCCTCACCGCCCACCGCTGTTCAACATAATCAATCAATAGTTCTGCGTGAAAGTTGGATTTAGACTTTTGAAAACTTTGGCTTCTCTCTGCCCATTGAAGACATCTGCAAAGTGCAAAAGTGTGCGTCAAATGCAAAACATTGCTTGGACAACGTACAATGGGATGCAGAAGGAAGGAGTCTGCTCCCTTCAGGAGTTCACTGGAGGGCGACTATCAGCTGTGGCAACCACGACACAACACAAAGTCTGTCAGGTGGTCGTCCGAGGAGCAGGAACCTCATGCACCCTGTTCCTAAAGGATGCATGTTAATCTTCTCCGTTGCCATATCTCAACCATGGCTGAGTTGCAGTTTGTATTTTCAGCTGGAGAGTTTCTACAAAGGCTTTAAAGTTAAGAGAGGCACACGCAGCAGCGGCAGTGATGTCTCTTTCTAGCTGGAAAAAATAACAAGAGATCACAAGCAGGTGGATTTCTCTGCCGAGCTGTTTTCTTCTGCATAGCACCTGACCCCGGCAGCTCAGAGAAAATAGGTCACCAGATAAGAAGACACGCCGTACCTCACGTAGCGAAACACACAGCGGAAACCTCGGGGGCTGTCAAGTCAGCAAAGAGGTCGGGCCCTCAGAAATCCAGCACAGTATCGAGGCCGTCTGTTCTTCCGAGGAGCATTTTGTCAGGGCTTTAGCGTGCGTGCAGGATAAACATGTCTGTGACACATCCAGCTCTGACAGGTGAGGCTGTGATGCATGAGGCGTGTGAGTGAGAGAAGAGAGTCAACCGAGCATCATGGGTAATAACTGCTCTCCAGACTGAGGCACGGAGAAGAGAAGGTCCTCAAAGCGACACACACACACACACACTAGCAGCCAAAAGTTTGGACACACACATCATGAATTATTTTTTGTTACATTTACGACTTTCTACACTACAGATAGACACTCAAGACATTGTAATTATGTAATTATGCAGCAAAGAAAAACATGTTAAATAACTCAAAATGCACTTTTTATGAAAGGTGGCGATTTTGAAGAATTTAAATAAATGACAATGGAAGAAAAGACATTCGATTCATAGCGCGTGTCCAAACAATGTCACTGCCCACAGCCTGTACCAGCACAACGCTGTTCTCACTGTCCTGAAGCAAATCCTAGAGTTTAACGACAGATAGATAGATAGATAGATAGATAGATAGATAGATAGATAGATAGATAGATATGTCTTTACCACCTATACTTTACCATAATATTATGTATGACCTGCACCATTGAATGAAAATGATTTCAAAAAGTCACTGTATTACAAATGAATAGGGTTCCTCATAAAAGAATCAGACTGAATCAATTTTTTCCAAATGTCCTTGCGGAGCCTGGAGCAGAATGCAGAGCAGAGAGGACGTGGGTTTGGACAGCCCTGAAACTGAATGACCCACCAAAGTTCGCCTAAAGGTCTGAAATTTTCATAGGCAGAGGTCGAAGTGTTGGGACACTGATGAGGGAAGACTGCTGCATTCTTAAAGGTCTGCCATGAAATGTTAAGAGAAGAGCACAGTTTGAACCTGACGACGTTTCTCTCCTGAGCAGTAGCAGGCCATGAATACAGTGACACACAGCCAAACATGCTTCCCAATTCGCACTGAATGCAACACAGATTTCTGTCTGGTTCTGGCTTTCAGGAGCCCATCAGTGTCTCACTGTACTGGTGTGCATCAGCCCACGTCAATGCCCATTTGGTCTAATTGTGTTTTGCACAGCAAGGAAAGAAATAAGTGAGTGATTATCGACCACTTGTGCTCACCTATCTGTCTTTGGCAACAACAATTAGCGATTCAACACAACAGTCCAGTCAGGAGGAGCTGAGTGGCCAATCCGATCTGCGCCTACAGCAAGGCCTCACGCCGCTGTCAGAGTCCTGCACCTTTCACACTGCGGAGGCTCACGGGTGGACGGAAGACACGCACACAGATCAGAGCTCAGTGACTCGTCAGTAACATTTAGTCGTTAGCTGAACATCTGAGATGGTGTTTATTGCAAAAAGAGTCGGTCTTAAATCTCCCAGTGCTCCAAGCATTCAGCCACATGCTGCACATGCGACAGTTCCGTCCGGCTCAGAACTGGATGTTACTGCAAGACGACACATCCTGAATCACAACTGCAAGAGTCTTCTTATTCTTATTTACTCTCATGAACAATAAAGGGCAAAATAAGTTCCAATTTGTTTGTGTGCCTCAGATGCAGCCAAACCTTTCGAAGCATTTCCACATAAATAGCAAACATTGCAATACAGAAAAGCGACAAAAAAAAAAAAACGTATGCGTCATTGTGTATTTAAAGCACGTAAGTGCAAAACAGCTCTTCCAAGCAGCAACATGTGTCTGCGCAGCGCATGCCCACCACCAGTGAATTATTCCTCCTACAGACACGCTCTGCAGACAGGATGCAACAGTTTACGTTAATAACTTCCCCCCAGGCCTCAGTAGCACCTCGCCATGTGGCGCACAATCTGCCAGCAATTGCAAAAAAAATTGGAATATAATCCCTAATGAATGCGGCCATTTGAATCATCTGATCAGCAGCCTTGAGACCGTAAATTACTGAGTACTTGAAAAAGCAAAATGACACGATGAAGAACAAAATGCAGAAGTGTGGCGGCGCCAATCATCAAGTTTCCTCTAAAGCAACCCCCAGGACTTCTGCTCCAGGATAATGTGTATATGTGCAATCAGAACATTATCTTTACATATCCATAATATGGAACTTTTTTTATTTTAAAATAAATGTCATCTTTTTATCACTTTAATCCTTTACTTTCTGAAGAAAAACTTCATGCGGTCATTTCTCTCCTTTTCATTCTGTCAAGACTTCCAACTTTGTACTTCAGTGCCATTCTAATCAATCTGATGAAACAGATTCGGTGCCAACTCACATGGAAAAAACCTCCCCACATCCATAAACCACTGGTCTTTTTTTGACTGGAAAAGTTCAAAAGCGTCTTTCAGGTCCACAGCAAGTCAGGAAGAAAAAAAAAAAAATCACCTACCAACATTGATGAGGTTGGCTGACAGGAAGTGGCTGCAGGGCACACTGGCGGTGCTTATGAAGGAGTCCCCGTCCGTGGTAACAGTGGTCCTGGACTTCAGTGATGGGTTGGGGGAGTCTGTCACCATGGCCATTCTGGCAGCTACAGAATCCATGAGTGCTGCTGGCTGATGGACGGGTCCGACGGATCAAACGGAGGCTGCGCTGACTGACTCCCACACCGAAATGTAATCCGTCACTTCAAGCTGTTGCGTAATCCTGGCGGCAAAAGTAGCCCTAAAAATGTTTCTTTTAAGATATATGAAAGTATGGTTTGCTCAAAGGAAAATCCCTAAATCAGTGGCAGAAGTGAGCCTCTGCAGTCTGTGTAGCGTCAGGCTGTCCAACCAATCACAAGTTTTAAAAGACAAGAAAAAAACAAACATCAAATATGAAGTGAAGAAGTGTCGGCCTGCTGGATTTAAACTCTCAGACAACTTCCAGAAACGGGTCTTGATGTCCTCACGCAGCACCTGCTGCCGCTGCTGAGAGGCTGCAGGGAGCGACCGAAATGTAATGTGTCCACGCTGAGGAGCCGATTATGGCAAAGGGCGGTATCACAGGCTGCACCTGCTGCACCTGCTGCACGGCATGATGAGGCCAGGCTGCTGCAGTCCACCACAGCTGAGGAGACACACAGAAGAAAAAAAGGTGTAAAAATGTATGAGACACACGTTCAAGTCTGTTGGTGGAGTCTGAAATGACAGAGATAGGCATGGGTAATGAGAATAAGGCTGTAAGCAGTGATAATATTTAATCTATAGGATGGTGTAAACACAATTTATGAGGACGCCAGAGCAGGAAGATACTGCGTTGTGTCAGCATCTGGTGGCCACTAGAAGAACTGCAGTTTAGAAATGTTGCACCGCTATGTTGTTTTGTTGCGTTATTGTGTGTGTGTGTGTGTGTGTGTGTGTGTGTGTGTGTGTGTGTGTGTGTGTGTGTGTGTGTGTGTGTGTGTGTGTGTGTGTGTGTGTGTATGAGAGAGAGAGAGAGAGAGAGAGAGACCCTGTATGTGTCCAGGATTGTTACTGAGTTTCTTTTTTTTTTGCTGCACGAATGAAATATGATTTCAGAGCTCTCAGGGTTCACTGTGCAGATTAATGCATCACTGTGACATCACAACGAAAACAGTCCTGGCAAATTGGCCGACAAAGCACAGCTGGAATGTGAGAGCGTGCGGGTCCAACACCCTGAGGGTTGAAACCCAGACCAAGAATGTGACACTGGTGTTTAAAGTCCGCCCCAGGACACTTTTCAGAGTGACAACCAGCCCACGAACCTAAAACATCTCCTGTGAGTAACTTTACGCGACGTCGCCTCTCATCGGTTCTCAGAAGGGCTTCACAGTGGATTCCACGGTGACGACAGGAACACTCGTTGCTACGTTTCTAATCGCTGCTCCTACCTGCGGCTTTCCATCCCCATAAACTTTGATTTAAAACGTCAATATAAAAAAATGTACTGCTACACAAGACAGTATTGACACTGTGTGAGTCGTTGCATGCACGACAGTGTAAAACACGCTGCAGGAAGTCAAACGGTATATTGGCGTTTTCACCGGCTGCACAAAATGAATAAATTGCACGCATTTTCCCACTGCGAGGTCACTCATGTTCCAGACTGGAGTGGCACAAAAACCTTTGGCACAGACCCACAATGGCAAGGCTGATATTGATGGGTGATATAAAGTGGCCCCAAAAAAAGAGACTTAGCGTCCTCAGCAACTGATATTGTCACGCTGTCAACCACTTTTCCTCGAGTAGGACTTTCTACTCTTCATCTCTAAAAAAAAAAAAAAAATCTACTCTGCTCCCCTGCTGACGGAGGAGGCAGCAAAGGTGAAGAGGGAGAGTGTGAGACAGCTGAGTGGCGGCTGGACTGAGGGAAAGCACTCAAGTGTTTTGTCATAGTGTTCTCCACTGCCAGTGTTGGGTTTTTTTTGTAACATGACGATGACATAAGTGGATCCAAAGCCGCGTTTGTTGTTATCCCTTCTAATTTGTTCAGAAATAACGCTGCTTTTCTCGATAAATGTGACACTCGTGATGGCAAATGGCAACCGTTGTATCTTCCTGGACAGCTGGTTGTAGAGAGAGGTTGTGTTTGAGCTTTAGGTCAAACTTCCTGCCACCCTCGCAGATACGTTACACAACTCAACGCTACAACACAAGTCGCAGGCTTTGACTCAACGACTGAGCCAAGTTTGAGCCCAAGCCTCAGCATGACAACTTCCGACACGCTCCACCGCACCTCCCTCACCTCCTTCTATTGTCTACCTGTCCCAGCACCGTGCATCACTCACCATAAAACCCACCTACGCACACATTAGATTGGAACAGACAGACCAGAAAAGTTACCTTTGTGTTTGAGAGGCTCCCTGGCATCAGCTTGGAAGCTGGAAAATGTTTCCCGTGTGAGTGATTGTGTCTCACTTGGGCCTGAGCGCCGCTCTGTGTGTGTGTGTGTGTGTGTGTGTGTGTGTGTGTGTGTGTGGGCTGGATTAGCGACGTGTTGAGAGCTGTTTTGGGGGAAAGGCTGGCGGTCAGATTGCTGCGGGTGCAAGTGTGGGCACGTTGTTGCCGCTTCACATGCATGTCGACAAGCACACGCATGTCTCTGACACAAAGAGAGAATGTGAGCAGGTAGATTGAACAGCAGCGTGCCCCCCGGAAGCATCTCATTCATTCAGTCACTCAGTCGGTCAGTCTTGTATTCAGTGTGCCAAACACAGGGGGTTCCGTGGGGGTTAGATCCCCCCCCACCCCCGTTACAACCATGGGACCCCTGAATCCTCAAAGCAAAATTTTAAGGAGGTCTCATATTTTTTCAAAAAAAAGAAGCTATAAATAAGATGTATGATTGACACTAATGGTCACTAAGATGCTGCCGCCTCACAGAAAGAAGGTTGTGGGTTCGATTCTGGGGCCTTGGACCTTTCTGTGTGGAGTTTACGTGTTCTGCGTGCGTGTGCTGGGTTCTTCCCTACCACAAGGGTTTCCCAAAAAAGATCAACCAACTTTTTTTTTTCTCAAAGCTGTGTTCAATCAGCCAATCAATCAACCACTTTGTAAAAACCCTAAAGCCATCCAAAGTTGTTTTGGGTTTAGTGTCTGGCTCAGTCTGTTTATTTTCCAACACTTCGCCTCCGTGACACCGTCAAACTCTCACACATCCACCGTATCAATTTCAGACTTGGATTCCCAGCCGCCTCGCCAGCTTACCCCCCTGTTGCCTCAGCTGCCACGCATCTCCAGGAGGGAGGAGAGGAGGGCCTCATCACGGAGGAGCGCCTGTTTATCCGCTCGTCTTTTAATCACCTGCAACATGAAAGTGTCACAACACACGGAGGCGACGCGCCAGCCACCCAGCTGGCTTTGAACGCACCGCGCGCGCTCTCTCATATTCAAAACGTCTTTGTTTGTCTCGCGCCTTCATTCCCGGCGCCGTGCGCTCGTCTTTGAGACGACGGCGGAGCAGACGTGTGAGTTTGTGGAGCGGCGGTCGCCTCCGCTGCTCGCTCCGTGCGCTGCCTCCCCTCCAACTGACACCTGAGCAGATGAGAGCCAAAGATGGCAGGAGGGGATTGGAATTAAAGACGTGCAATCTGGGGAAATGAAGGGGAGGCAACAGCACACCGTGCAAAGCAGAAATAACCTGAGGCCGCTGCAATCGCACTGTATAACATGTTTGGTTTTTTTTTTGTTTGTTTTTTTTGTTTTATAATAGCAGTGACAAAACGTTCTACAGTACTACCCAAAAAATTAGAATATCAAGTATTGTTTTCTTGACGACTTGTTTATTTTATTCTGGCAAAGTTCACTTTTAGTTGGTGATAGATTTCCTTCCTTTTAGTTTCATGTGTGTGTGCATATATACACATATACATATATATACAGGTACTACACAAAAAATGAGAATATCAAGTAAATGTTGTTTTATTTTGGCAATTTAACATAAAAGATGAAAGCAACACATTTTATTGAGCCATTCCACACAAATTGACATCTCAAGCAGTTCCTTGTTGTAACTTTGCTGATTAAGATTTTCAGCTTAGTAAAACCACAAACCCACAAACTCAGAAAATTATTATAAAATTTGAGGGTTTTTTTTTTAAGCTGCAATACCTGATCAGCAAAATCCAAAGAAATAAAAACTTGAAATATATTGATTTGCATATTATTCCTTTATATAATATGTCACATTCACCTTTTAAGTTGAATTGCCGAAATACAGCAACTTTTACTTGATATTCTAATTTTCTGGGTAGTACTGTAAATGGTAACTGGACTGCACTTACATCGCGCTCTCCCGCACCTTCACGGTAGCCCAGAGCGCTTTGCAACCGCCTCTCATTCACCCATTCACTCACACAGTCAGACACCAATGGGTGGCTGCTGCCATGCAAGTCAACGCCTTCCAGCAAAGGCCTTTGAATTGGCCAGTTCATATTTCATGTTTTCATTGTCCTGTTCACAAATCAAGTAAAAATCTTGTAAAAATCTTCTTTCTCTATTTTTTTTGGTATTTTATTTGTATCTCTTTTTAATGAACTTTCACCTTTTCTTTGCACTACATATTGTTGCTGTTATTACTGCATCTTTCCCCAATGTGTTGGCTTAGTGAAGGAGTTCTATTCTATTCTATTTCCCAACCTGCTCCTATCGTTGATTCTCTTCTTCCACTGCTTTGCCATGGCACATCCACTGCCCCCCCCCCCCCCCCCCACCCCCCAAAAAATATATCCTCAATCCAAAAAGCCTAAACGGTGACATAACATCGTCTCAACCTTTAGCCCCAAGGCAGTTCACAACTTGATTATTGTTTTATGAGCCACAGTTTTATTGCTTTGGCCTGGTTGGTGTCAGAACGGCTCTGATGACAACACTCTACCCGCGCTGTCCTGCACCCAGCAGGATGTGGCGTCTTAGCCAGTGGAAAGTGTACTGAGCTGTCAAAGGGCTCAGAGGTAAAAAAAATAAATAAATAAAAAAAAATGAGGGCGTCGG
Organism: Nelusetta ayraudi; assembly: GCF_046127955.1. NCBI lineage: Eukaryota > Metazoa > Chordata > Actinopteri > Tetraodontiformes > Monacanthidae > Nelusetta > Nelusetta ayraudi. The sequence continues at coordinate 8,650,740 of NW_027466120.1, read as the reverse complement.
TCAAAGAAAGATTCATGATTTCAGATGATTGACAATTACATGTATTTTACCTTTACACATCAGTGTAAAGTGTAATGAGTGTGACCTTCCCACCCACCGTTTAGCACAGCAACTCATCAAAGAGGGGGTGGGGGAGGGATTATTTGAGTACACAGACCGTTAGGAAGTGACTCATTTCTCTGGGGAAAAAAAATTCAGAATAACAGACATATTGTGTCTTCGGTCACGTCGTCACCGTCCAGCCCACTGTTTCTGACTTGTCCCTGCAAGTCGACTGGCGCTCAAATCATCGAAGCAAGCATGTTTTCCTGCTACATGTTTACACTGATGTGTTTCAACACATCACCAACGTAAGGAACTCAGTGATGGCATCCCTAAGGCGATGGCCGTACGACCAGCTGCCCACAAATACAGGTTTTTGTAACTGCACTGTGTGACTTTCAAGCGCGACCCGACACGCAGGACAAACCACTTTACAGCAACGTCACACGTTTACTTAGAGGCGGTTTTACAGAGTACTATTACAAATACATAAGATTGTAAAATGACGGAATGGAACCCAATAAGTCACCTCGATGAAAGACGAAGTAATGAAAGTGTGGAACGTTTGCTACGACGTTGTTGTCCTAGCAAACTCGTAGCAAGCTCAAGTTACCTAGAGCTGCTTTAAAAACCTAGCGTTAGAAAGTAGCAGTAGTACTATCATCAGTAGTAGTATCAGTAGTAGTAGTATCAGTAGTAATAGCGGTGGTGGTAGTGATATTATTACCAACATTATTAGCACTAAAGGATTATCATTAGGGAGATACCAGTAATGCACCACATTCCGCCCGGGCAAAAGCAAACTTTCTATCGTGTGGGGTTATCATTTTTCTCACGAAGCGCCGTGTGTTGAGCGAGGCTATTGCAAGAGCAGTGACTGTGAAATGGAGCAGTGGCGTTCCTCAAGGCAGTAACATTAAACCTGAGGTCAACACCCTCCCCGCTGCCGAGCACAACGAGTCACAGACAAGCTCCAGCACGGTCACGCACTCTACCTCCGTTTCGCAACGCCGAGCCTGACTGAGCTCATCAAGTCTCGTAATCCTGTGAGTGAAAACTAACCAGAAATGTAGCGCGCGCGCATTTGGATGACGTAGATGGCGTGCAGGTAGCAGTCAGTTACTGCGAATATCACTCAACCTTGAGAGCAACAACACCTGCAACAAGAATTCATTTGTTTCCAGTGGTGTGAGGAATAACAGTGTGGTTTACCTTCTGTCTGTCTGTCCACACATGCATCTGCTGTAGATATTTGTTCAAAAGAAAGATATTAATCTAGCCATACGGTTGAGTTTATTTATTTTTGCAAAATAATTTTGTGTGATCCTTCAATGGACCTTTGGATGAAATTAGATAGATGCTCTTTATTGGTTGGGGGAAGGAACTCCAAGGCAGGAGGCCTGGAGGAAGAGATCTATTGAGGTCGTGACAGAAGACATGAAGTTAGTGATTGTGAGAGGTGAGAGGAAGATGCAGAGGACAGGGTGAGATGGAGGCAGGCAAGAAGAAGACGTCATGTATGAAAAGATGGCTGTCATTTAATATTTTCAACTACACGGCCTGGAAACTCTGAGGCTCCCTGATTTTCACCAGGACAAATGTATGAGCAGTCGCACATAAAGTTTTCATTGCTCTGATATCATCTACAGTCGCAGTCTGTTTGTCATATCACAAATATGATATCAAATGCAGCAACTCCTTTGGTTTCAACGTTCCATTTTACTGTATGAATACAACATCAGCAGCAGCAGCAGCAGCAGCAGCAGCAACAGACTTCCTCAGGAGGTTGGATTGTTTCCATCCCAGGTGAGGTGCTGAGTTTCATTGCCGCTAAAATCCCCCGTGACTGAGCTGAAAGAGGCTGAAAACCAACACCCGGCTGAAAACAGGCCACCACAAAGGGAGAGAAAGCGGCTCAGGCGTGGACCCGTTCAGCTGCCAAGGTCGGATCATACCACTGATGGGTCACACGGCTTGTGGGCTGTGTGTTTAGCGCAGGAGAGGCAAGAAGTCTCCCGCTCTCACACACACACACACACACACACACACACACACACTGACTGTATTACCTGACCACACAGAGGAAAATATATGCACGACTGTTTAATGAAAACCATTTCCAATGTCTATTTCAAAGTGATGGAGAGAATTCCAAGTGTGCAAAATTCTGTGCGCTTTTGTTTTGAAGAGCCTGGAATATAAACCATGATGCTCTGTTCACTCTTATGGTTTCACTCACAAAACTGGTAAAAAAAAATATTTTTTTTTTCAACTTGCAATTTTAAAGCATTCACGTTCTGTAATGATGGCCGCATTCATTCACTGAAATCACATTCACTGAGACGTCCCAGGCAACAACTGTCAAAGCCAAGTTTGAGTTTCATTTTGCCCTCAAGACAAATGCATTTCTTTCAAATGCTGGTTTGTTGCTCAGCTTCTTAGTGTTGTGCCATTCAGGAGGCACAAAGTCTCCAGAATGTAAGAGACACAACTGAAACGCCAGGAGAATGATGATCTCAAAAGGTCACGCTGCAGGAATTCATTCATTCAACTGGCGATAGCAAAACTCTCACACGAGCGTCTCTGGAAAATGAAAGCAAAATCATTCGAGATGGAGGTGAAGAGATGAACGCCTTGCTCAGCGGCGCCGCCGCAGATCTAATAGCACGTCACAGATCTTCTCGACATCATGTGCTTTTACTTTTTTCTTTCTTTTTTAAATAATTTTTTGTGCTTTTACTTTTTTTAAAAGCGCACCTACAGCGAGGTAGCATCAGCAGCGCCTCCTGAGCCCGGTTTCACGTCCAACACACTGAGACACTCTTCCAGTTTCTACAAGTCAACCTGCTGCAAGTTTTATCCTGTGTGGAAAACCAAACGCGTAGCTCGTCACAATACCAAGCCCAACTGCACACTGCACTCCATCAGAGGACAAAAGATGACGTCACCGTGCTGCACTGACTCACCACAGGTGGTGAGATAAAAGATGCTGGCAAGTCCAAAGTTGTTTGAAAAGAGGAGGAAACGAGGAGGTTTTTACAAAGTAACACTGTAAATAACACCTCCCTTGACCTTCCAATAGAGGCCACTTAACCATGGCCGATGTATGGAACCTTATAAAGCTGCATTCTGACTGAAGTAGTGAAGACATACAGCACAACAGAGATGCTTTTGTTTGTTTGTTTGTTTGTTTTTCAGCCTCCCAGCGTCGCCACGCATATTCTGCTTTTTCCTCAGCTAATATGTTGGAGAACCTGTGTGAAAAGGTTACACTGACCTGCAGACGCATGCATGAGAGGCAATAAAGTGCTTCAGTGAAAAGGTCGACAAGCCCGTTAGAAATTCACTGAGACACACTGAGGTTTTTTTTTCATTTTTGCCGGAAGGTCGGATTCATTGGCAGTAGTGCATCTCAGAAGAACGAAAATAGAATTCAGTCTCTATATGTGTATGGGAACACAGGAAGCCATTATCCCTCTCATGGAATGCACAGCAGCACGGAGGCACTGCAGAGACATTAATTGCTGTTTGCACTTTGCACTCGTCTCCGTGTCCCAATTTGACGAGTCACTGCTCATATTGTGGAAACGTGGTCTTTGTATGTTGATTACCAGCTTTTGGCAAAAAAAAAAAAAAAAAAAAGAGCGTTTGTGATGACAGTCAACATGATAACTTCCCCCGCCCCCTTTTTCATCGCACATATACGCAATATATGAAGACTGTCGAGTGGGAGAAGAAGATGATATGAAGATGGAATTAAATGGTGATTGAAGATGAGTGGGTGACGTACATAACCATCATGCCCCGGCTCAGCACCTCAGTCTCACTGGCGTGTTGTGTCTCGCTTGTTTCATCAGTAAACAAAACTGAAATGCTAAATATTGTGTTAGAGAGGAAGCGGACACAACCACCGCCGGTGCCGCCAACATTTCAGGAACGCAGCCACATTCCTCAGGACTGCGCGGGTCTTGGAGTTGATATCAAGTATCCAGACTTTCTCATTAAATGGAATTGCATGAAAGGCGTGCGCTAATGAACGAGCAAAGTGAAAAAAAAAAATAAATAAATAAATAAATAAATACAAGCCCACGGTGCAAAACTTACCGAGATGACTGCCCGTTGACATTTTAGCATACGACAGAGTTGCAAAATGCCAAATGTCAACATGTCTGAAGAATTGACTGCAGTATGAAAGTTTTTTTCAGGGACAAAAATGTCCCTCAGCTCCAAACTCACTTAAATGACGGTCCTATCATAGCTTAGCATGAGACAGAGTAGAAGAATGAAAAATGTTAACATGCACAAAAATTGAAAAATTGTAATACTATAGAATGTCATTATTTGGAGGTGGAAAAAAATACTTCAATTAAAACGAAACTCACCAAAATCATTGTCCTATCATAGTTGATAATAAGACAGAGATGTGAAATGCAAAATGTCATCGTGTACCAAGTAGGATTTGAACCCACATCTCCTGCACCACAGGCAGAAGTTTAACCGACTGAGCCAAACCTCTTGTGGGCCTGATGACTGTGGAGGTCAACAAGTCAGCTTCTTTACACAGCCAGCCTCCATGTTTATCATGTGCTCATGATAAAGACAATGATACAGTGACCTCAATGTTATTTTGTGTGTGTCACAGTAGCTGATGTCTGTTTGTCAGTGTGTGTCTGTGTCTGGTGAAGCACTGAGGCCGTTACAGCTCTTGTGTTGTCAGCACTGAAGACGGTCTTGTGGGGAGCAACGCTGACTCCCAATACGGAGGTCACAGGATCGAAACCCAGTGTGGACCTGAGGTACAACACTTGAGTGTGTGTGTGCTTGTGTCTAAACCTAAACAAACACAAACCAAACAAAGCTCAATACAAACCAAAAACCAACAAAACAACCAAAACTTGCGTTGCGTTGCGTTCGTCGAATTTCTGAGCATTTCAATCTTCCGAGCATTTGGAATTCCCTTCAACTGAGATCAACAGGAAGCAGCAAACAGGTAAGTGGAGCTAGCTCGCAAGCTAGCTCCCTCTCTCTTCTTTTCAAACTATTTAAATTTAATTTTAAAAGAGTGAGGAGAATATTTTAGTCAAAATTGGATACAAAACTCTTCAGCTCCATTTGTTGTGTCACACTCGCTCAAAGTGACCAGTGGTTTATTTCTCTCTGCAGAGTCCAGTGGCCAAGCGTCCCAATGTCAAATCATTGCTGTTCAGTTATGTAGTGATGGCCCTCAGGGACGTGGGCTGGTTAGCTCAGTGGATTACACAGCTGACTGTGGTGCAGGAGACCAGGGTTCGAATCCTGGTCTCCACTATTCAAAAATTATCTCTGTTTTCAAAGTCAAGGTGAGAGAGAAGGTTGAGAAAAGCAAGCATCACCTCATTAGGACAGATAGCTCTGGCTGGAGGAAGCCTGACTGTGGTGCAGGAGGTTGTTGGTTCAAAACCCCACCAACACCTGTTTTTTGTTTTTTTTTTTTCTTTATCTTGATATAAAAATAATACGTATAATAATTACAGGAAGAGAAAAGAGCACCAAATTCACTTGTTTCTTGGCGGGGGGGAGGGGGTCGGGGCCATAATTCAGATTTGGCTGAAACTCACAGGGACGACGGTTAAATAACTTTGAATCAAAGAAGGTGAACTAACACACTTATGTCGTCTTTGTTTGTTTGTTTGTTTTTTCAGAAGTCACCACTGTGTTCACCTTTCATAAAATGAGCAAAAGAGCTTCACAGCTAATCTGAAATTTGGTTAAAGGTCCTACTAAAGTGAAAGTGGTGTAAAGTCATACTATACACTTGAGGTGAAATAGCACAAAATCTTAACGTTATCCAAAATTTCTGAAACAACTTCACTCTCAATTTTTTTTTTTTCAATATGAAAGGTCGAGGTGAGAGAGAAGGGAAATAAATTCAACCATCATCTCATCAGGACAATTAGCTCAGGCTGGAGGAAGCCTCACTGTGGTACGTGAGGTTGTTGGTTCAATTCTCCACCGACACCGAGTGGCTTGACTTTTTATCTCCACCAGACCCCACACTCAAACCCTAACCAACTTCAAACAAGAGAAAACAGTTAATTTCCGGTTTGTCTGGGGTCAAAGTTCACAGCACATTAAAAGTAGGTTTTGAAACAAGGAACGTGTGGGTTTTTGTCCCATGTCTCTATGACCCTCTTAGAGGGCGCTAGGGCGATTGAAGTGTTTCTCGGTGGGGGGGGGGGGTGCTATCAAGCACATTTGTACAGTTTTTTAATAGATTCAAATTTTCGCCATTTTTAGCCACGTAAGTGGACCAACTCTGTTCCAGAGCAGCTCTTGCTGCTGGAGGTCAATCACTGTTGTTTGGTACTGACAGGTTGTAATAGATGCTCCACATTCAGTAAAAGTCCAGTGAGAATTCTTCCATGTTCTCTGCTGGAGTCACCTCTTCTCTTATTACTATCAATAATGTGAAAGCAGCAGAATGAATCCTAAAATGTGGCTCTGTGTGTTTGTGTAAAACAGCCTCAAGTGTCTCCATTGCTGATTTTTCACCATGCATGAGAAAAGCAACTTTGCAAACTGAAAAGGAGTGAAGTTCAGCTTAAAACAACATCTATAATGCATTCCAGTGAAGATACATTTTTCATAAGAATGAGAGAGACTTTTCCTGTTCACAGACCAGTGGTGTATGTGGCACACACACACACACACACACTTTGCACAGTCCTATTAACGGCCAACTGCACAAAGCCGCAGTTTGTTTAACATTGTGACCTCATAAAAAAGTCATGCGCTACAATGCCTGCCTGCCTGCCTCCCGACTTTAACCAGTGTGTGTGTGGACGACGTCGTCAGGCCAGTCTCTACTCTGAGGATGTTGGAAGAAATTAATCAGCAGATTAAAAACTGCTTAAAAGGCTAAAACTAACTTAACCACCGCTGGAAGTGAAGCAGACAGCTACAGCAGAAAACTGATCATTTAAACATCAGCACTGTGTAATTACTGTGTATTAAAGCTTTTACAAATGGTTCAACCCAGTAGGAACCCACACAGACACATGGAGACCATGCAAACTCCACACAGAGAGGCCAGAGCCCTCGAGATCGAACTCGCAACCTGCTTGCTGTGAGGCAGCAGTGCCTGAACACTGAACCACTGTGTTGCCCTGGAAATATACAGTTAGGTTCATATCGTTTTTCCAGAATGGTTTCACCAATAGGAGACTGTTGAACCTGTCGCCTGTAATTCACATTAATAAAACATAATAGATAAATAAATAAATAAAATGAACCAGAATTAGCCAGAAGGCCGGTTACAGGAATGGTTACTGGACCAATGTTACACAATATACAGCATTAAATAATTAAAAATTTTAAAACATTGTTTTGGATGGTTTAAAACTTGACTAAATGAAAAGTGTCACTGGACCAAATTAGATTTAGAAACCAGAAGATGAGCTTTGTCATGAACTTCAGCACCAAGACGTCAGCTGTGTCAAGCGAGACCCCTTCAGTGATCCTCTTCCCCTCCTCACTCTGAGAACCAGGATGCAGGTCAGTACATGTCCTGCATGTTTGCCGGGGGATGGTATGTCTGTGTGTGTGTGTGTGTGTGTGTGTGTGTGTGTGTGTGTGTGTGTGTGTGTGGTACAGAGTCACAGCGTGAAGCCCAGACATGACACACGCAGTTCGCTGCAGACCAAACAGATGTTCTCTGATGTTGTTATCGACTAGACTTCCTCCACGTCTCCTCAGCAGGTGTCGCCTCCTCTCCTCTCCTCCTCTCCTCCTGTCCTTCTCCACTTCCTCCTCCTCACCTCCTCATGTTGTGTGAGCGTCGCACGTTGTTGCGTGCGCTTGCTTGTGTGTGTGAATGTGTGGTTTTTGAGGAGGGGAGGGGGTGGGGTCATTTAAAGGATGTCCCTACTTCACAAACAACCTGCCACCCACACACACACACACACACACACACACACACACACACACACACACACACACTACTACAGCTCATGTATACTCTGGGGGTGTAACTATACACAGAAGTCACGGCTCGGCTCAGTCAGTGTTAATGCACTGGCATGACACTGAAAATACTGCACTGCACTGCACTGCACACAGTGGAGTTGAAACACTGCTCACACTAACAGACCGCCTGTCACTGTTCCACAAATAACAAATCAATTTATCTTTACTGCACCAGTAAACCACGTCTTCTTGCTTCGTCAACACGTCTTCTTATGTATATCATTTTTGTCCATTCATGTTGTACATGAAAAAACAAAGTCAAGATTTCAATTTGGCAATGACATAACTTAAAGACGCTATACATCGCATTTTGTTTAAACGGCAGACATTGAACATTTTAAATTGTATAGTTTAAAAAAAGAAAATCTGGAAGTGAGATTTTGACAGGTTTCCTGTTTAATTTGCTGTTAAATGTGACAGAGTCTTACTGAATCATTTGCTTGGTTGTAGATGTAAATAAACCAACTGTTCATGGGATGTGAATATCTTGTTTTCCTTTCTTACTCTTTATTTTATCTGATTTTATTTCTTTGTTTCAGACATACACAAGTGGGACTAACAAAGTATTTTACTCTGTTCTAGTTTTGTTTTTGTGCGAGAGACATAAAATATTGTCAACACTAAATTAAAAAAATAAAACAATCTGTTAAAAAAAAAATGCCATATTGGGGGAGAGCCTGAAGCCACATCTGTGATTTTATGCATGCATGCAAATGATCTATTATCTTAGAGCCAGATGTTGCTCTGCCTCATTTTCATCCAGCTCCAATAATGTGACAAAAGGACGCGGCTGTCATTTAACGTGCGACTCTTGAAACAACTGGCCAGTCAGCTGGGAGAGTTGCAGTTGTATTTTCTCAAAAGACTCTCAACTTCTGACACTAGTCAAAGCTCCGGTCGCAGCATGTTGGTGTCAAAGCGCAGCGGCTTCGCCAGCTACTGAGTCGCTATCGGCCCTCCAAATCAGGTCTGGGTTGATGCCTTGAATCCAGCTAAGACAGCAGATTAATGGGAGCAAACCTGAGACCTGCAGGCCAGACAAACACGCTTCTCACAAATCCAGCGTCGAGTTTCTCCGTCTTACCTGTCTGAATCACAGACTCCCCTGGATTTCCTGGTAAACAGTGTAGTCCCAGCAGGGTTGTGTGACTCCTACTCCTTCCTCAACTTTCTGCTGAAAGCGGCTCCTGAGTTACGGGGAGGAGGGAAAAGGAGGGGGGGGGGGGGGACCGCAGCTCCTCCCCTTCACTGAGAGCAAAGATCAACTTCCTGGTATGCAGGATGGTGGGCCAGACTGTCCAAGGGTTGATGAGGAAGGTTGGCCTAAAAGGAGCAGAGTGAGCTTATAATGGGATGTGTTCAGTGCAGTACACCTGGCCGACTTGGGGAGCAGCACTGAGGACACAAAGAAACAGGTTCTGCAACTTTTTTTTTCTTTCTTGCTGGGCAGATCCCCACCGAGTGGCTCATGCTTTGAATGAGACAATGAATGAGTGCATTTACCCCGGCAACAGTGGTGCTGGCCTGCACGCAGGAGCAGGTTGAAGCTGCAACAGCGGTAGCTCTGTTTGCAGTTTGATGCAACCCAGATTGCAGTTTAGCCTTGTTGTTGAGTTTGAAGTTATCGAGCTTTGAACATTTCATTCATGAAACGCTTGGTGAGCCGCAGGGGCCATAATTAACTGAACATTGGTGGGAGGGACCTGAAAGGGACGATAGACATGACAGAGGGAGAAGTACTGTAGCTCTTGACTGTAGAGATCAGGGGTGGGCAAACTTCTTGACTGGTGGGGCCACAGTGGGTCCTACATTTTGACCGAGGAGCCAGAGCAGCAGCAGATGGATGCAGTGCTTTGGTGAGCCACCTCATAGGTGGTAAAACATATCATGGGATGTGTAGAAAACCTATCATGTGGCTTCACTGTTGTTTGAAAATGAATGAAAGCGTTCTAAGATAATCAGTTACTTTGAAGCCCCACTGTATTTTAGCTCTTTATTGAAACTACTCTAAAAACACTGTAAACTATTGCTGAAATACAGCTTCTTCTTTTTTTTTGACCTACTACCTAAGTGCGGCGGACCATATAGCTTAACGGGCTGCATGTGGCTCTGGGGCCAAAGTTTGATGGATTAAAGATAAATTGCATTGCAAAGGAGTTTGCTGTTTCTGAATTACATCATTCAATTTCACAATAGTTACTTCAAACTGTCGTTAAATCGTGTTGTGTTGTAAAAAAAAAAAAAAAAAATTCACGGTGCGTCTTTACATCCAGTAGAGGGCGGTGCTTCCCATTGGTGAACTGGTCCTCCGTCGCCAAATGATATCCGAAGAAGAGAGCGTGGCGGAAGAACAACAGGCGGTGGAGGTTAATCACATTCAGCGGACTCAGAACAAAGTTTGGGATATGTTGCGGTGCACTGTGTATTCCGACCATGCAGTGTGTTGAGGCAGAGTGTTACACAACCTCACAGTTTAGCGATCAGTAGCACTCAGCTCGGCCTGTTGTCGGCGTGTGTTGTCGGTGTGTTGATCAACAGCGCTGACAGGTTTGCAGTGTGACAAGTGGACGGGTGGAGAAGCTACTGATGTAAAAAAAAAAAAAGAAGAAGAAGAAGAAGAAGAAGAAGAAGAAGAAGAAGATCTGACGGTACCAGGAGTTGTTGAGGTTTTATTCGTGAATTGATTATTATTCTATGGCCACGCTCAGCTTTCGGCTGTGAAGAAGATCGTGCTAAGCTACCATTAGCAGCTGCTGCCATATGTTCCGTCGCGATGCCCCTCGCGCCTGCAAACCAGGCGCAGCTGATTCGCTCCTGTCAGAAGGACGAATATTACCAAAGCTTCCTGAGAAACAACGCCAACGAAGCTTTCCAAACACTTGCAGGTGAGCTGTTTTGGTTTTCCTGTACTGCTGTGACTTGATTCGCGAGCCAGCTGGAATCTCGCGTATACTTTGTCAACACGTCAGATGGGATTGACATCTAATTTGACTCACTTCACCTGAAGACTGGCATTTAAGAAGTCATCTTTTAGCGTGAATGTGGTCCATGATGTTTCATTTTGTCATATTGTCCCGTCATCAGGGTCTAAAAGATGGCTGGACTGGCGCAGAGAGGTGGAGCTGCTGTCAGACCTTGTGTACTTTGGTTTGACAACATTCTCAGGTACTGACTGATCGAACCTAAGAGAAACTAACAAACTGTATGTATGGTTCATTTTTTTTTTTTTTTTTTGTACTTCCGTCACTCTCCCCCTGTTTCTCTTTCTTTTCAATTATTTCCCAGTGTTGTAATAATGGAGGTTGGTCTTTTTAAAGGTCTCCGGACTCTGAGGCATTTTTACTGGGTCTGGTCTCGGTCTCTGACTGGGTGGACTGGTACTAACCCTGCAATGACACGATAATAACAGAAGAGAATCCAGCTGCTGCCTTGTTTCGCTCTGTTTGTGACCCCTAGAGTGACGCCCTGCCCCCCCTATTCCGTGTTTGTTTGTTTATTTTGTTAATTTTGTTTTATGAGGCAAAATTGTTTTTTGAAAATAGTTCAAAATAGCTGGAAAAGCAGCAAAATGTTCAAAGAAAAGATACCCTGCTGAAACGAAATGTCTACGTTTCATTAATGTTGAAGCAAACTTCAATGTGAAAAAAAGATACCGGCCATCTTTTCTGTTTTGTCGTCAGTCTCGGTCTCGTCTCCATCTCGATGCTCTCTAGTCGTGGTCGTGTCTTGCTCTCAGTTGGTGCCGTCTTGACCACAACGCTATCATATCTCCGCAGGTAAACAAACCCTGGGCGAAGAATACATCAACATCATCCAGGTGGATCCCAGCAAACGTCGGATCCCGTCTCGCTCCAGACGCGGCCTCCTCGTCTTCCTGCACGTCTTCTTCCCGTACCTGCTCAACAAGGTGCTGGTGTGCCTGGAGAACGAGCTGGAGGCAGGCGGGCAGGAGAGGCGCTGCGGCTCACAGGCTTCCAGGCCGTGGAGCCTGGAGGCGTGGCTGCGACGAGGGGCCCGGAGGGCCGCGGCCCTGCTGTCGGAGCCCCAGAGGAAGGCCTGTCTGCCGGCCGTCTTCGCCCTCCAGCAGGGCCTGACGCTCCTGCACCGCCTCCATGTGGCGGTTTTCTACCTGAGCGGCTCCTTCTATCACTTCTCAAAGAGGGCGGCCGGCATCAGCTATGTAAGTGATTCTTTTTGTGCTTTACATACTGTTTATATTGTGTACATGGGCCCGGCGCAACATGATTTCACCAATAGTTTTTTTTATTTGCATCAAAGTTGTATTTTAAAGAATGCAAAGTTTAAAAATCAAGTAAAATATTTCATGTTATGGAACCATTTGGATGCTTTTGCAGTCTATCAGTTTATAGCATTGAATCTTTATTTTATAAGGATTCATTTTAATAGCCGAGTAGATCAATGGTTCTTACAACATTAAAATATTTTAATTTTAGGCAAACTTCACCAGGATTTGTCAGGTGGAAGAGAAAAACCAGCATGCAACTGGAGTAATTAGGAACCTTTTTGTGAACCTGATTTCTATACAGAGCTTCTCAGAGCAGGTCTGGTGTGAAAGACCTTTTTTTATAATCTTTACAATAAATAGGAGCAAAAATCCAGCGTGATGTTCTTCACATTTATCTAAATTAGTGGTTAAAGACGTAATTGAAACAGTATCGTGTTTAATAATCCACAATAGCAAAAAGTCTAAAGCTTTTAATTAGTTAAACAAGGACTTTTTAACCCTCATGAGGGACTGTGTCACTGCACTGCTTTGAAAGACCTTGCAACAGGAAACAGGGAGGATTGTGTGTGACGATATTGTGTTATTACAGTGATGTACACGTATACTTTTAAGTCTTAATTTATTTGGACTGACCTAAAATGTCTTTTAATCTTAAATCGACCTGTTAATCTGGACTTGTCTCAACATCACGTGTCATTGAAGTTGATATAATTGTCCTTATTTGCTGTTCCGTGTGTGTGTGTGTGTGTGTGTGTGTGTGTGTGTGTGTGTGTGTGTGTGTGTGTGTGTGTGTGTGTGTGTGTGTGTGTGTGTGTGCGCGTGCACAGCTGCATGCGACGGGGCTGAGAGGAGGCGATGGCACCATCAGAAACAGCTACAGACTCCTCGGAGCTGCGTCTCTCCTCCAGCTGCTCATCACCGTCGCTCTGCAGCTCAGCAACTTTCGACAGAAGCAGAGGGCCCGGCAGGAGTGGAGGCTCAGCAGGAAACTCAGGTACGTTCGGCGCTGCTCGGTGAAGCTGCTCGGACCGGACCGGACTGCGTGGTTAGTGCTTCACAGGAACAGGAAGTCCCTCCGTGTGGAAACAAGCAGCGCAAGTCTGTGTCTCAAGCTCAAGAACAAAGTCTACAATCATGTTTGTTTTAGTAATCGTTGATGAAAGATAATAATAATACATACATATATTACATATAATATATAAACTGCTTTTATAAAAACTCAAAGATGCTTTAAACACAATAACAACAAACTGAAATGAATGAAATTTAATTTAAAGCTTTTTTTTTTTTTTTACGGTTACAAAATAAAAAATAAAGTATAAATAATATATAATGTTCAGGACATTCAAGGTCACTTTATGCAGCGTTATGATCACATTAACAAATTGAAGTTTCATCATAATAAAAAACTGATCTATTTTAAACCAGGATGTGGCTCAAACTGTCAGATAGTTTGATGCTAGAACTTGTCTGTGTGCTGTGTGTCTGCAGCCCTGAGCACACACACAGCAGTGTAGCCCGAGTGGCTCGGTGCATCCTGTGCCTGGAGGAGAGGAGACACACAACATCCACTCCCTGTGGACACCTCTTCTGCTGGGAGTGCATCACCGAGTGGTGCAACATGAAGGTCAGCTCCTCGGCATGTCACGCCACTGGGGGGCCACCTTGTGGGCAGTGGGTGCAATGGAATGGGAGGCCACGGCCTTATCGAAATGATTGTGGGCAGGGCCATACGTGGCTCAGACAGTGACGCTCATGCATGAATCAGAACAGCTTGCAAGGAATTACAGTTGTTGTCTCTCCAGTGCAAATAAAAATAAATAAAATGGAAACTATGCATAGGCTGTATGCAGTAGTATAAAAAAGTTTTCAGACACCCTTAAGGTTTTACCCAGTCCCGGTTATTGTCATTAAATATTTGCCAGAACCGTCAAACGGTTTGGCAGCATCAGCGGCACACAAACAAATTGAACTGATCTTGATGTCGTGTTGTTAATAGGACAGTAGAAGAAAACTCTTGCAGTTCATTGTTCTCTTGCATTGTGGATGTGTTGCAAGTAGAGGTGGCCAACGGATTCACATTCTGTACAAGTTAAAGTACAGATACTTGTGTAATACAGTTTATACATTTGTAGATATTTTTTTCAAAAATGGAGAAGGTGTGACAGAATCATCAGGAGTGACTTGACCAGAGGTCCTCATGAGCATCTGGAACAGCAGTATTTGTACTCCCAGTACAAAGGCTATACTGTATTATTACAAGAACAAACTCCCCAGGCCTGGAATCCAACCCACAACCTTCTTGCTGTGAGGCGACAGCGCCATCACCCCTGTACCACTGTGTTGCCCTGGAAATATACAGTTAGGCCATCTGGTTTTACCAGAATGGTTGCACCTATAGGAGACTGTTGAACCACTGTTGCAACTTGCCTCACTGCCAGTGAAGAAATCTGATTGGCCAACTTCAAATGTCGTGGGTGACCTTCCACTTTTTAGAGTCTTCAGTGAGTAAACCTCCAACTGCAGCCGCTCACCTTGTCTCGTTACACCAGTATCTATCTATCTATCTATCTATCTATCTATCTATATATCTATCTGTCTGTCTGTCTGTCTGTCTGTCTGTCATCTATCTATCTATCATCTATCTATCCATCCATCCATCATCCATCCATCTATCATCCATCTATCCATCTATCCATCTATCATCTATCTATCCATCCATCCATCTATCTATCCATCACCTTGTGTAACTGATGTCCTGCTATTGTCTCATCTTGTGGTTGCAGGCGGAGTGCCCTCTGTGTCGGGAGAAGTTCCAGCCACACAGACTTGTGTACTTGAGAAACTGCAGTTAGATCCTGGTGCTGCTCACATGGACACCAGAAGACGTTGACATCAGTTTACACCTGAACGATCCCCTGGCAGAGTTTAGGCTCTGCGGCTTCGTGAGGCATTGACAGGACCTGCAGAGCAGCTTCACTCTGTGATTGTGTTGTCTTTTTCTTCAGAAACAACCGTTTGTTGTTAATTGTAAATCTAATGTTGTTTAAATAGTGTACATAAGTTAAATAAATTATTAATTGAATTAAAAATGTAACGTTATAAAATGAGTGGATGTCCCTGACCATTGATTGATTGATTGATGTGTTTATTGATGTGTCAAATGTCATGATTTGTGTCCAGCCTTAATGGGCTTATTAGACTCTGATTAATACATTGATCAAATAATATTCCCACAATTACATCCACGATAGCCACGTGAAAGACTACTGAACAAACTTGCAAATCCCATTCAAATAGGGACACATACGTATAAAAAGGGTTTGTCATATAGGATGGGAACACTTAAAACTTATAACTTAACAGGCCTTTTCTTTAAGTTTTGCCCATGCAAAAACATTTTCAAGCAACCAGCACAGAATCTTTTTTTTTTTTGTTTTAGCTGTATTGATTCAAAAAGAACATTCCTTAGATCAATATAAAGGACAGTAAAACACAAGATGGAATTCATCTTCCACCTCCTGGAGACCACAAAATTCACACAATCATTTGTTCATGTGTAACCTGTAAATGGACCGGCTTCTCCTGCCAGAGGTGAGCTACTGGTCCCTAACTGAGCCTGGACGGACCTCTGCCTTCTCTTTACAGAAAGTATAAGCTTCTGGAGCATAATCATTCTTATACTGAACAGAATTGCTAAGCTTGTACTGGAAGTGCAATAGGTCACCTACACCCACACGCTCACTGTTGACTTAACGACTTCCTGTGTTGTATTGGGCTTTCACAGAGCTGAACTGCACCTCCCCAAAGCCTCCGCTGCTGTCGACCTCAAGCAGCCCCGGGGTCTTCACATCTCCTAATTATCTGTTCCTCGGTACAACCCGTGGCTGCAAGTCTTGTGTTATGAAATATGCTTCAGACATTTGTGTCGATCCATTATCCAGCATCATTTTTAGACGTTAACGGCAAGCCTTGGGCCTTGTAAAAGGAGACAGGATTGTGGCTGGGATTTGCAGGTAATCATCTCAAATTGATTTGTGAGACATCCATCAAATAAAGCACTTTAGTTCTGAAGAGCCCATTTGAGGCAAGTTCTCATTTTGCTTTTATTGAGGATGAAGAAGTCACATTTGTAAGCCATAAAGACACGACACAAACAAAGTTTGTTTGGAAAATGATGTTTTTGCACATGTAAAATACTCATACTCACAATACACTTTTTTGCAATATTTCTTGATGCACAAAATTATCCGATATCTCTCGTTGATTATGCAATTTCACAGGGGGAAAAAATAACGTACTGGCCCTTTAAATCACAATGTTCTTCAGTTCAGACCATTTCAACATCGAAGTGACTTCTCTGCATTTCTAAATGTGTTGTCACCAAGTAGATTGAGCCAGATACCATCACATGCAATGCCTTGTTATGGGGCC
The DNA here is from genome assembly GCF_046127955.1 of Nelusetta ayraudi. Classification (NCBI taxonomy): domain Eukaryota; kingdom Metazoa; phylum Chordata; class Actinopteri; order Tetraodontiformes; family Monacanthidae; genus Nelusetta; species Nelusetta ayraudi. The sequence continues at coordinate 8,634,014 of NW_027466120.1, read as the reverse complement.
GGTCTCAATCAAAGTGTCTGACTGCATTCAGGTGCTAAAACAGCTGGCAAGTATTGTTCCAAGCGCTAAACAGCCGTAAAGGCAGGCGCTCACCGCCAAGCCAAGGCCTGCGAAGGCGTACACCAGTGTGGTGGTCCAAAATGCAAACAAGTACACAATTTTGTTGCAGTAAGGAGCTGCCACCGCCACACTGCCCACCTGTGGAGCTTTCAGCCCTTCGTCCTTCACCTCACTGCTGAGGAAGCCAAGCAGGCCTGTGTCCGTCAGATTGGGTGAAGTGAGGTTGCTGTTGATCTCCCACGTCTGATTGAAGTGTGAAAGGGCCTCGTTTGGAGACTCAAAATCAGGGTCAGGTGAGCTGTAAGCGCTCTTGTTCAAGCCGTTTGGGTCGATGGTGGGCTTCGTGTAGCTGGGCTGGTAGATGACATAAATGTGGTAACTGCCTGGAGATGAAAGAAGGCAAAGTAGATTCAGTAACTATGAATAAAAGGCAGTGCAGTCTGATCGCAAGTGGATAAGATAAGATAATCCTTTTTTTGCTGTCAAGAATAGTTGTGTGTGTGTGTGTGTGTGTGTGTGTGTGTGCATATATATATATATATATATATATATATATATATACATATATGTATATATATATATATATATATATATATATGTATATATATATATATATATATATATATATTGTACAGGTACTACCCGAAAAATTTGAATATCAAGTAAAAGTTGTTTTATTTTGGCAATTTAACATAAAAGATGAAAGCAACAAATTTTATTGAGCCATTCCACACAAATTGACATCCCAAGCAGTTCCTTGTTGTAACTTTGCCGATTAAAATTTTCAGCTTATCAAAACCACAAACCCAGAAAATTATTATAAAATTTGAGGGGTGTTTCTAAGCTGCAAGACCTGATCAGCAAAATGCAAAGAAATAAAAACTTGAAATATATTGATTTGCATATTATTCCTTTATATAATATGTCAAATTCACCTTTTAAGTTGAATTGCAGAAATACAGCAACCTTTTCAGGATATTCAAATTTTCTGGGTAGTACCTGTATATATACATAAATATATATATATATATATATATACTCCGTATGTCCTCAGAGTAACCACTGCACCATGTGTCGCTCCACATGTCTGATCAAATGTCCAAATCGTGCTCACCATTATTTTTCATTTTTTCGAAGAACAGACGCGAGTGTCAGTGTAACTCACCGTATATGAACCAGACGAGAGCAAACAGGTCTAAACACACAACCCACAGCAACCAGATCTTTCCCAGCAGGTCAGGAAGAAGAATCTTTTGAATGGCGGCCTGGCTTATCACCAACAGGCCAACGACTCCACTGACCAGCACATAGAGGGGCACTGCCGGGCCAGCAGGACACTCGTGCAGGTACACGGCTCCTGTTTCCACAGGGGAAGAGAATCCTCAGACTGACTGCTGTTTGGTGTTGCATGTTGACTGCTGTCATGGTTAATATAGTGCACTGGTAACAGACGATATGCAAATGCTCGTCTCAAGCCTTCTGTAGAGCTGAATCACAATCAGTATTAATTTGATTTGGCTCGTATGTGACCCATGAAAGCAAAAAGTTAAATAAAGAAAAGAAATTAAAGCCGCTCAGCCAAACACAATGCATCTTGCCATCTTGAGACAAGTGTTAACCTGAACTGAACTTTTGGTTATGTTGTAAAGATGCTGTTTATCCTCATATTAAAAAAAAATAATAATCTGCTGAGCTTTTAATGAACATGGGAAATATTTTTTTTCTGCAGGAATTCTCCACAGATTGCTATGCAAAAGGAAAACTGGCAGTTTCCCGTGGATAAGGACATCCTTTTATTCAGGATACTTCATTTTCTATCAGGTTCAGACAATTGCTTACTTTTAAAAAATACATCAACAACATCCACCTGTCAAAAAGAAATGCTTAAATAAAGTAAAGTATTTTAAAACATTGAAAAATATATGTGGAATGTGGGGTTAGGGGTGGTGGGGGTGGGGGGGGTTACTTACCCAAAGTGATCTGGGTGACTGGGAACGCAGCTGCAACCAGAACAGCGCAGACTAAAGAGAGAAGGAGAGACGGAGGACTCAGTGACTTCTGACCGACTCCTCTTTTTGTCCAGTGTTTTGATAAATCAGGAGCTCGACACTCACCTACGCCACACATGACACCACAGCAGGCACCCAGGTTTGACATTCTGACAGATGTCGCCTGTCCAAGAGAAATGGATGTGAACGGTCGCAGAAACTTAACAGATGCTACTGTTTGACTTGCTGGTAGGGTACAATGAAGAAAGAAGAAAAAAAAGTCACATATAATAGGAAAAAGAGAGTCAGCACGACTTACTGACTGTGTTCCGTTGGATGTGGAGAATAGAATGAGAGTCAAGGTGGGTGATTGGCCAAGTCAGAGTGTCATAATGTTTAATTGTATCACTGCCCGTGAGGGAAAAACAAGAACGTGTAAGCCAGGACTTCCCATCGTTGTGTCACGTCGACCTGAGTGGAAGCACCCAAATGGAGATCACAGCAATGGTGCAATAAAGAGCCGTGTGTCAATCGATTGTTCAAACATCTTGGTGGTTTATGACAAAAAAAAAAAAAAAAAAAAAAATAGCTCACACCCTTGAAAATAAAACGCAATGAAAATTCCAGGAAAAAAGGATACGGCATGGCGAAAGACTTGAGCCTGACAACGACATTTCAGACAATGAGGTGACAGTCGACAGCAGCGCAGGGGAAGACAGGTCCACCAGTCAAGGGCAGGGCAGGCAGGTGAAATCACAGTGAAGGAGGAAGTCAGGGTCAGAAACAGGAAGGAGACAAAGGTGCAAAACACAACACTACGCGTGACATTAAACTTGACAGACTTTTCTTCAGGAATACAAACCCAGATACAGAATCTAACTGGCAAAACTGTGAAAAGTGAAATGGGGATATGACTCAAAAGACGGCACACTGAACAAAACGTAACAAAAACAGGACGTGACAGGTTGAGACAAAGTCTTATTATGAATGGAACACCAGACTAACTGACTGACTGGCTGACTGACTGCCTCAAGAGCTACAAGACTGCTGCACTTTGTGAGAATTCACCACTAAAGAGGAAACCATGAGTCAGAGAGTGTGTGATTCAACCTCGGACCCGTCAAGAAATCATTTCACAGACTTTTGTTTTTCAAGTTCACTCTTCAAAGCCTGCGACAAGTTAAATACACAGCATTTACGCTGTCCTTCTTCTTCTGCATATTGTTATATTCTCAGCGTCAAAGAGAGTCTTCATCGAGGGAAACGAGTTGACGTGACTCCTCAGTGACAGAGGAGGAGGTTGCCACTAACCTGGAGAAGAATCAGAGAGTTCAACTTTAATGAGATGCGTGTTTATATTATATATTTGGAGTACCACTTTTCAACTTTTGGTCTTAAGTCACACAACCAAACAACTGAAAATGATCTGAATAGAAACATGAATGCGGAAGTGACATTGTGTAGAGACTCACTAGACCACTTATTTGTGGAGACCAGTGTTCCAAGTCAAAGCGAGGGCTAATTGTAATGCATTTTCGAAATGTGGAAGAATTTGGTGACACCCAGTGGACAAATCAATGAACAATTCTTTTTTTTTGTTTTTTGTTTTTATTTACACGGCGGTTTTTTCATGTGGCCTTTTGTTTAAATGTATACATCCCTGTAACATACACACACACACACACACACACACACACACACACACACACACACACACACACAGTATTCTCATCCATGATTAAGCTCTAAGTCTCCAACTTGTGCACAGTGGTCATCATTGTGTATTTCTTTCAAACACAACCCCACCACATGAGTTTCTTCTCTCACTGTCGCTGCGTCCTGGGCTGTATTTTTACACACCACCATGCAAGCCCTGCTTGTGTCGTAACTGGCCTATCAATTGAAAGCGCCGGGTCCATTGTGAGCCATTTCATCCCAGAGTTCAATTATTAAAGAAACTAATGAGAAAGAGTCACATGGATCTGGAGCCACCAGCGAGAGTGAGCCACACTGCTTTTATGGTTCAAAGGGGAAATCTGAGTGCAAGCTTTGAAGAATGAAACTCATGTCGATGAGATTTGCTGTGGTGCGTTGAGATGGGCGATAGAGAGGCAAACTGTCAAAGGAACTCGCGGAGAAACGTTGTGAGCACCCGAAGAAGGTGCTGAAGTTGTTGGTCTATTCGATAGATAGATAGATAGAGAGAGAGAGAGAGAGAGAGAGAGAGAGAGAGAGAGAGAGAGAGAGAGAGAGAGAGAGATAGATAGATAGATAGATAGAGAGATAGATAGATGGATGGGTGGATAGATAGATTGTACTTCGCCTGCTATTTCAGAGTGGGAGTCCACTGTCCAGGCAAGTTTTTTGTTGATGTATTTTTCCATTGGCAACCTAACAAACAGACAAAGGCTGCTGCTGCCTCCTTGCCCTGGTAAAAAAAAAAAAAGAAAAAAAACCTAACCCTTCCCAGTGCTGCCCCCTATGTTTGGTTTTCTTTGCTGCATAATTCCATATATCTTGCTCATATTTTTGATGTCTTCAGTATTTATGTGCAATATAGAAAGTTGTAAAGATGTAAAAAGAATATATATATATAGCTTGAGAAGGTGTGTGCAAACTTTTGACTGTTAGTGTGTGCGGATCATCTGTTGTGCCCGAGCAATAAGATACCTACCAAAGTATTCACATTAACGCAAATCAAAGTAAAGGCATATTAATCAACCCAGAGAAAACTCATTAAATGTAACAAAAATGACAAATACTGTAGCTCCAACACAACACCCAGATCAAATGGACTGCAAATGCTTTACATGGTAGGGTTATGGTCGCAGTAATGTGTGTGTGTGTGTGTGTGTGTGTGTGTGTGTGTGTGTGTGTGTGTGTGTCTGCCAGCAGTGTGTGGAGGACGGAGAGGAGCAGCGCAGGCCTCAGGAGGAGCAGCGCAGGCCTCCACACCTCCAGCTCCATTATCAGCAGCACACAAATGGCTCCTGGCACTTTGGAAACAGAGGGCCCCCAAAAGGTCCCCCCCACGGCGTGATTGTCTCCTCGTCTCACTTTATTACTATGGCGACTGGCTGCTAAAAACGCTAGCAGCTTAGCATCGCTCACTCATTGGTCTCCCTGCAGGAGCCGTGTGCTGTTCGCCTGACAGATGCCGTAGCAAAAGACGTTTGAAATCCGTTTATACAGTCCCACTGTGAGACACAAACACACATGCACGCGCGCACACACACACATACGCACAGGCTGAAAACACATGAAAACAAACACGCAGATACACAATGATAAAGCCTGTGGCTTGAAGTCTAAAGGGGACCCATAACCTTGGATGAGGGGAATAGAAAGTGTGTGTGTGTGTGTGTGTGTGTGTGTGTGTGTGTGTGTGCGCGTGCGTGTGTGTGTGTGTACGTGCTTGTGTGTGTGTGCGCGTGTGTGCGAGTGTGTGTGGTAATGAGTGAGTGGGTGGGTGTAGAAAAGGAAGTGGCAGAGAAGAAGGTAGAAGTGAAGACAAAAGGACAGAAAAGCAACAGATGAGGCGAGAGGACAAAGAGCAAAGCGACACGAGCGGCGAGACGCGACAGGAGGAGACGGACGAGAGACGGTAGAGAGACGGTCAGGGGGACGGAGTGGAGAGAAGGTGAGACCCAGGCGGAGACGTCTGAGGGAGAAGTTAATATCATAAACCAGTGGGGAAGTTTCTGTCAACCTGTTGTTCATGTTTGGTTAGTGTGAACAGTCGTCGGGTTAACTCTCAAAAGTTATGCTCAGTTTTACCAAGTAAGAGGAGAAGTACAAGCAAGTGATAAATTGTGGTAGATGTTATCGGTCAGGGCTGTGGTACACTGATGTGAAGTCTATGTGGTGTAGCTGATGGAGCTGCAGGATAATGAGTCACGTTCAGGGTCCGGGACTTTCTGTCGGGGGCCTCAGCGCGTCGTCCGCTGGGGGGCCGAATGATGCTGCTCCTCAGTTACAACATTCATTTGAATTTAGCATTTCCACTTGACCAGAATATAAAGTTTTGACTGCAGCATGGTGGGGAGATGTGGCTTGACTCCAGTTCAGTGTGAAAGTCGCTGCGGCGTGAGCAAATGTTCCTCGAGTCTCGCTCGTCTTTGAGCGACGCGTGACAAAAACCACATGTTGTCATCTGGGGTTTTTGTTTTTTTTAAAGCTGACGACGTCAACTTGTTGAAATGTTTCATTTGTCGGCTACATGTTAAAATGTCCAGCGAATGAATGAGTGAATCCTTCTAGTCGGAGTTTCAGTGTAAATACTGACCAAGTTCTGGAAACGCTGCACTCAGGTGGTGTCGTGCTGTACCAGGTGTCGCAGCAGGAACGCTGACTTGAGCGAATTGGTGGATGGTTGCTGTGTTTTTACTGCCACAGTGTATTTTTTTTTTATTATTATTATTTTTTGCCATGACATGAATGATTCATGAGCAGCAGCAGCAGCAGCAGCAGCAGCAGCAGCAGCAGCAGTTGTTGCTGTGTTGATAATCGACGCCTGGAGCATCTCTGCTCCCCTCCTCCATTATCATCGCTCCATCTTTTTATTCACTCTGACTCATTTTCCCCCTGCTCTCTCTCTCTCTCTCTCTCTCTCTCTCTCTCTCTCTCTCTCTCTCTCTCTTTCTGTCTCTCTCTCCCCTCAGGTCTGAACAAGGACTTGGGTAATAACGGCCAGAAAAACAGGACATGTCTGTTCCTGCTGCCTTTCTCCTCCTTCACCTTCACATTCTGACTTTCTCTCCCTCCACTATCACTTTCTCCCTCTCTTCTTTTCTGTCAGTCACTCACTTGTTTCTTCATGCCCCTGGTTTGTCGTCAGTTTCCTTGTGAGAGGGCTGAAAAGAGAGCAGCGACGGTTCGGCCGGCTCCGCTCCTCCAGCGGCTTGACTGCTTCGCTCTCACTCAGCCGCTGCGTTCGCTCGCCGGCACCAGCAGCTCTGGGATCAGTTGTCATTGTTTTTCTTTTTCTTTTTTGTTTTGGGGTGTTTTTTTTCTCGCTATTGTTGATTGGACAAAGTCAGCAGCCACCTTAGTTCCAGAGGAGGATTAGGAAATAAATGAGCTGAAATTAACAAACAGAGAACACCATGGTGTTCGACTGGTAAGGCTGACTTTACAAATCTCTTACAAAGCTGCACTTGTGGGATCTATGACGCCATCATTTCTATCTGTCTGAGACAACCAGACAGACAAACAAAGTGGTTGCTTAAAAAAATTGGAACCTCTCAAAAGTAACTTTGCTGAAGAAAACAAAGGCCAAAAATAAGAAGTGCAACACTTTAACGGCTGAATTGGATGTTGACAATATTGATGGCCACGTAGAAACCAAAGCAGACTTACCAAGCTTCATGAGTCACTTCTCACTTGTGTGTGTGTGTGTGTGTGTGTGTGTGCGTGCACGCTGCTGACTTCCTGCTGTGAGGAAACTCTGTTCTGATGAAGACACGCTGAAACGTTTCAGATGAGAATTGATGTGGAAACACAGAGATGATATACACACACGCACACGCGCACACACACACACACACACACACACACACACACACAGACACACACACACACACAGGTGCAAGTTGTGATCGACACGTCTATTGCATCATTTTTATTTTATTTTGCTTCAAGCGTGGAGGCAAAGGGTGTAAAATCTTCATGCCCGAACACATTGACGCCGACACCATTCAGGGTTTGAGTTGAAAAATGTAAAAAAAACAAAAATGTAAGAATTGTAAGTAACTAAACAGTTTTTATAGACTGTATAAGTTTTTTTTTATATATATATAAGATATTTTGAGAATTTATGGACATTCCGTCTGTCCAGCCCTGCCTGTATCTTCAACTTTCTTACTTTCTTTAATTGAAGACTTCCGGTGTTTGTCAGTCAAAGCTCATTTCTGCTGGAGAAAGTCGTCTCCTCGTCTTCTTGGTGTAACATAATGTTTGGTGTTACGTACCATCTGCTGTCAGTGACCTTCACTCTTTGTCTCATAGTTCTTCTAGTTTCATCTGTTTGGTGGTGTTTTCCTTCATATTATAAATCATCACAGATGTATATTTCAAATGAATGAGTTTGCAAGACACGTGAAAAGGCCTGTCACCCAAACACTAAAAAAGATGAGTTGCTCTGTTGAGGACAACATGTGATTAGCTCAACACACCTCAATTTGTTATGATCAAAGTTTGCCAACAGGTTTGTAACCTGAGATGTTTGCAGAATTGCTCTGCGGTTTTCCATCAAAGGTTTATCATGGTTCCTCCTCTTTGATCTTTTTGACGGTGGGATGTTTTTTTTTCCCATCTAAAGTATATATAGTATCAGGGGGGAAAGCTCGACTAGGGAGGTCACATTCCATTTTCTTCTCCCTCTGAAGGCGCTGCCACAGTTGCAGGACAGCATTTTGCTCTACTTGCCCGGTTGAATTAAAGGTGAAAAAAAAGAATTGAACAGGAAAGAGAGAATCTGCTCTTTGTGTAAAATGAGTCTTTTATTTTTAAAGTCCAACAAATCAAAGTTTTATTTTTCATTTCCAGCCTGGTGTTATGAAGGAGAGCTGAGACAAAGCATACGCACCATGAGTATGTCGGCCGTGCACTCTGTATCCCCGCTGCCCGAGGACCCAACCACGCCGCCGCCTCTGACCACACCTCCACGCAAGGCTTCAGTCCGGCTCCAGGAGAGGTTTGTGTTTAGTGCATCCACACACTCAAAAGTTCTGGCACGGCGAGAAAAATGTGTAATAATTTCATTCTCTCCAATATAAAATTGCCAAACATAGCTATGGCTCCATTGAAAATATCCATCTATTAAAAGAGCCCATGAAAGGGTTTTGTAAAGGAAAATCATTGGGAGGAGTTTTGTTCTACAGCATTCAAGCCAGCCAGTCAGATCTTGTAATCAGTGTGGGAACACAGGTACAAATTAAAGTTTCTTACTGGTGTGAGGGGCAACTTTACTACAGCGACATCTGAGCCACATTCAGCTTCAGAAGTTAATTTGGTTTTTTTTTTGCTCCTCTTTAAATCGCCATTCAAAAGTTATAAACCTGCTGCTACGGCAGAACCTTGGTAGCCATCATGCTTCCTACACTGAGGATTGCTTCATGGGAGTCGTAAACATGTCATTTTTTTTTTTTTGAAAGTATTTTTAATGTATAAAAGTACATTATATAAACGTTTGCGTGAATGAAAACATTACTTGTGTCGTTTGATTTTGTAGGAGAGGTTCCAACCTGTCACTGCTATTAGACGTCAGCACCTTGGGGGTGGAAACCATGTGCTCAGTCACCACCCCCAAGGAGGTGTGGCTTCAGTTGCTCCACACCTCCTCCCGACCTCTCACTCACGCAATGCTGCAAGATGCTTCCAGGGACACCAAGACACTCAACACTGAGTATCAGGTAACAAACAGTCATAACGCAACGCTGGTAAATTCAGCGGCTTCTTCTTCAGAATACGAATGACTCGCTCGCTGGTCTAACTGGTTCTTGTGACGACGCCATGTTTGATACTCAGCATGTCCCCTTCTCCTCCGCAGAAGATCCCTCCAAACTTTGTCAGCGCAGCAGAGCTGGATGTCCCAGGACATATGATCAAAGACAGATACAAAACCATCCTCCCCAGTCAGTAACCTCACTGTAGAATTTCACTTGATGTCTTTTTTTTTTTCTATTGCTACATCTCACCAGTTTACTGTTTTCCATTTAGACCCAGAGAGCCGAGTGATCCTGAAGAACCTGGAGGACGAGGCAGGACCAGATCGCTACATCAATGCCAACTACGTCAGGGTGAGACGAAGAACATCACTCTGCATTAACACCGGTCACCTGACTTTCCAGATGTGTGTGTGAAGAAGGTTCCAGTAGAAGGCACCTCACCCTGCTTCTGGCAAAAGGAAGTGTGTACAGAGAAATGGTTCGAAAAGATGGACGTGTTTTTGTAAAAGCTGATTTGACAGAATTATCCTGGCGTCTGGCATCAGCAGGCAGCTACAATGTCTCTACAGAGGGAAGTTATGACCCCCACAGTCCAAGTTGAGATATACTGATACAGATAGACCTATAATGATACAGGAGAACATATGAAATGTGAGGGCATGTTTAAAGGGGAAAGGAGTCTAGTTCAGAGTACTGCAGCACCTCAGAGAAATTAAAAGTGACACACTAATGTAATCTGATAGACGAGGTTAGACACATAACTAACAAATAGACAAAGGAAGAGGAAACTCTGAATCACTGCTGTGGCAAAACATTACTTTCCCCCCCAGTTTGACTTTGAACATTCCCTTCAAAGTTAAAATAAGAGGAAGAAAGTTTGTTTCTTTCTCCCGGAGCTAGCCAGCTTCCGCCAGCGGCCAGAGTTTTCACCCGGCGTGGGCGTCTGCGAGCGCATGTGTTTTTGTGAGAGAAAGAGAGCGATTCAGATATGAGCTGTCAGTGTGTCAGTGCGGCAGTCTGACAACCAGAACAACCACAGGAAGTGAGGGAGGAAGTAGCACATCCTTGACTCACAACCCCCATCTCTCATATAGCACACGCGCACACGCACACACACACACACATACACACACCCACACACACACAAAAACACTTTTTTTTTTTTCGGAGAAGCTTGTATGATCAGTCAACAAGCAGAATGAGAGACCTCCTCTTTGAAGGGCTATGAAGGAAGTCAGCGGGCCTTCATCGCCACCCAGGGGCCAATGCTGCACACGGTGGGGGACTTCTGGGACATGGTGTGGCAAGAGAGGAGCAGCATTATCGTCATGTTGACCAAGCTGAAGGAGAACAACGAGGTGAGTGAACAACGGGACTTCTTTCCATTGGACTGTTCTTGATTTGAGACGTCATGGTCCTGGATTTCAGAAATGCGAGCTGTACTGGCCACAGCCGAGGAGTGCGAGGAGGGTGAGGGAGGTGGAGGAAGAGGAGGAGGAGGAGGAGGACCATGGGGAGCAGAGGGTGGAAGAGGAGGAGGAGGAGGAAGATGGGACGGCGCGAATTGGCAGATACCTCCTCAAAGTGAGAGACAGCAGAGAAGAAAACGGCTTCACTGTCACAGACATGGAGGTCCAGGTACACAAATATGACTCCTTCACAATAAACAGGGAACTGAGTTTTACAGCATTATTGCATTTTGGTCTTTTCAAATATAATAAATAATGTGGTATAAACAAGGGTATAAATTCATGATTTTTTTTCTTAGTTATTCAGATTTTAATGACTGAACAGTGTGTTTATATGTACATTCAGCTGTTTTCAGAGCATCGACACATCAGACACTACTGGTTCACTTCTTGGCCTGACCACAACATCCCACAATGCACCTCTTTGCTACGACTGGTGGAGGAAGTGGAAACTTACAGCAGGTCCCGCCTACGGTCCGGCCCTCAACCAATCACAGACAATGTTCCAGGACCCATGGTTGTCCACTGCAGGTTGGTCGACTGCTTGGAGGAGACGTCAGGAAGTTCTGCATTTCAATATCAAACGTAGCGAAGTAATAATTTACACAGAGGGCTCTTTAAAATCTTTAGACTTTTGTTGTGGAACTCTGTGCTGTATGCTGTGCAATAATGTGAAACGTCACTGTGGTATCGCCGGGCTTAGTCAACCGTAAAACCAGTTTGTGGTCGATCAAAGCCGAGCAGTGGACATATTTAAAACTACTTCCTGCTTGTGAGTGATGTCTGTCACGGCTGCGCAGCCAACCAGAGGGAAGGAGTGGGCAGGTTCAGGCAGGGTTCACACACACACACACACACACACACACACACAAACATAGAAAACCTGTGCAGACAAACAGGAAGAGAATGTTCATTTGAAAGATTTGAAAATTCACATCTTTATCATTTGATGGATGATTACAAAGGAAAAAATTAAAATCCCTCGTGCAGTCGCTGAGCCACTTGTGCTGCTGTTCACATTGTGTATCAGTGCTGTGTTTCTCGGGGACCTCTCCTCTCTAATAGAATAAATTAAAGATGAGATTCCAAACTTTAACCCCTCTGGACATGGCAACAGCAACAACAACAAAAATAATAATGTGGTCGTCATCTCACTTGCACTGTACCTTCTCAGTGCGGGCATAGGGAGGACGGGTTGCTTCATCGCCAGCAGCATCGGCTGCCAGCAGCTCAGGGAGACGGAGCAGGTTGACATCCTGGAGACGGTGTGTCAGCTTCGCCTGGACAGGTTGGTCACAGCCCTGCTCCTCATGTCCTCAACATGGTTTTACGCCCAAACTTCTAACTGGGTAGGACTCCCCCATCTTCTTTGCAGAGGTGGCATGATCCAAACCACAGAGCAGTACCAGTTCCTGTACTCCACACTGGCCCAGTACAGCTCTCAGCTACACCACAGAGAGGTACACAAGTCCTGCGATTTACTGACAATTAAAACTTCAACGGTCTGAAAACTTTATGTTTTATTTTGTCTTATACCAAAAGTTCTGATACTTGTCATGGCTGACTGGATCCAACAGTGTAGTAGAGAATATGAAACTCCTTTTTGTACCTTTTCTTTCATCGTAATTGTGATGGAAAAAGTTTCTGAAAAATGCCCTCGGAGCCCCACTAGTGACTAAAAGTGTTCTATTTCCATCCACTAGGCGCAGAAACAGCCAGACACTGTCAGCATACAGCTTCAGAACCTTCATCTGGACCGTAAGCACTGAGCACAGAACTCAGAGAGCCGCCAGGCCTGGGACTAAACCCAGAGAGGTCCGTTTCAGTCAACATTACAGGACCAGAGGATGGCAAAAAGGCTTCACACAGACAAATTATTGCGAAGACTTCAAGAAAATCTCGCAATGGCAGCGGAATCTACAATGTTTTGGAGAGTTTGGTATTCCTGGAAAGAATAATTTCATAAACTGTGCAGTATAACACATGATGCAAGACTTCTGAAAATAATATTCACGGTTATAATGGTCTTTGAGAATCATGTATATTTTTTGATTTCTCCTGAAGCACGCATGAGACTTCTGAAAATGAACAAGATGTAAATGGAGCAGACAACAAATCTAGACCGGAACACTTCTTGTGGAAAATTTACAATTTGTTGTGACACTAACATTGGCGTGGATGGTACAGTGGTGCAGTGCTTAGCACTGTTGCCTTACAGATCCACATTCACACACCAGCGGGCAGCTGCTGTCATGCACGGCGCTGTGGAGGAGTCAAGATACGAGTTCACTGTGGCTAAAGGACTGTGTGACAAATCCATGTGCAAGTGTTTTTGCCGCCTTGTGTTGGTGTGTTTTATTGCGTAATTATTTAAGCTTATCGCAGGTTTTGAAATTTGTCCATAATCCTCTCAAGGACAATTTTCTGTTGATTTCTGTTGCTTTGAATGGGAAAGTTGTCACTGAGAGTGTAACCACCTTTGTTGTTAATGTGACTGTGAGGCTCATTATTGACTTAGAGTATTCATTTTTGGAAGAAATTAACTAAAAAAAAAAAAAATTTATATATGTACATATATATATATATATATATATATATATATATATATATATATATATATATATATATATATATATATATATATATATATATATATATATATGAATGATTACGAGAGTGTTTGGCGCTGTTCTTTGTGATTTTTGTTTTTTTTAAGTGAACAGAAATGCGTCACCCGCCGCTTGAACATGTTGCAGTACGTTGCGTTTTCAACAGAGGACAGTGTTGATGTCACGCGAAGCTTTTTGCCTGTTTCTTCTCTTGACCCTGATCGACTACATCCTCTGTCAGCCCCACCCAAAGAGGAAACGTATTGTCATTGTTCAAGCAACAACCTTATTTATTAATAAGACTCAAATAAAGTAACAGCACAACAATTTCGATCCCCCCCCATCCCCAACAAAAATCGTATTTATGTTTCCTCAAGAAGTTTAAACCACAGAGGGTTTGTTTTGTAAGGTGACGAAGCAAAAATAATAAAGGCGTGTGT